>NW_026125098.1:0-162337 GCF_943737965.1 Phodopus roborovskii
GACTTCATGATGCCAAAAGGCTTTCTGGATCAAGGTGAACTCGCTGGCTGGGTTCTCTGGGGTGGGGTGGGTGGCTCTGGGAGCCCATCATCTCCTTCTGCCTTCATACTATCGGCGAGACTGTACTCGTGTTCATCTGGCTTGGTTAGGGGGATGCCTAGATAGCTGGTAGAGTTATTTCTCTATGCCTGTGGGGACATTTCTGGGAAGAAATCAGCCCTAATATCGCCCCTCCCTACTGTGCAGCCTTAGTACCCACCACAGCCCCAGAGGAATGCCACAGTGGAAGGTGGCTCCAAGGGAGGTCCACATCCTTCTGCCTCCTAGACTATTTTTCCTTTTGGGATGTTAGGGTTGAACCCAGGTCCAGACTAGCCTAAATCCAGAGCTGAGCTCCCCAAGCCCTAAACCTGCCCTTCCACACCAGGACTGCTGCTTCTCAAGCTGAACTGGATAAAACAGCCATATTGGGTCTCTAGCCTATAAATGGAAGTCCTGGGATTGAGTCTCTAGCCTATAGATGGAAAGTCCTGGGACTTCCTAGCCTCCACGGTCACCTGTGTTGCCCTCATGAATCTTCCTGTGTCTTAGAGTAATTCTGTAGGCTCCTTCCATGGACAACGCTGGCTAATGCAGGCAGCATCAATGCTGAATGAATAGTCCTAGGCCGCCAGGGCTGGAGGGGAGGCATCATGCTGCCTTATAATTTGTGTGCATGCTAAGTTGGGAGGGGGCACGATTTAGATCCTAGAGGGCACCCCATGGCTACCAGCATATGGTACACTGGGGAGCAGAGACTAAGGAAGGCTTCCTAGATCGGCCAGAGGTAGACACTGGGTCTGACTGTGAGCAGGGAACATGTAATTAGACGCTGGAAATTGTGTGTGCATAAACACCGAAGGCTGCTTGAGAATTTTCGGCCAGCTCTTGTCTTGACTTGGACTCTGAGCCCGAGGGCAGTGGGCTGCCTCAGAGATGAGGTCAAGTTTGCTTTCCATGAAGAAGATTCCATTGCTCCGTCTCCCCCCTGCCAACTGGGAACGCTGCAGGCAGTGTAGCTCTTCTCCGGCCATTGTCTTGGCCTGGGCTGCAGATAGTCCAGACCTGCTGGCTCCCAGGTCACCTCCCCTGCATGGGGTCTACCTGAGCAGCCCACTCCTCCCTCCTGTCCCATTTTCCTTTTCCCTCTCATCATTGCTCCCCACACCCAGCAGCCAGACAGTCCTTGGAAAAGAAATCAAGTCATGGGCACCCCCAGTTCAAGCAAGGCCCCGAGGCCTTAATAGGCCACTTGGGAGAAATTCCCAGCCGCAAACTCACTGTTGGCTAAACGACCTGGCCCTTTCTTGCTGCCTCTCCATTATATTGGCATCTACCTGCCCCAGGGCCTTTGCACTAGCTGTTCCACCACCTGCACCTTTCATGAGTCACTTCCATCTTTCTTTGGCTCTCGCTGCTTGAGGCCTCCCAGACCATCCCTGTCTCCTGGGTACCACAGATAGCATCTTTCATCTATCCTGACCTGGTCCACTTTTTCCATACCCAGGTCACACGTGGCTGCATTATATCTTCTTCCTCTGGGTATAAACTAGGGCAAGACTTAGGTCACTGCACCTTCACTGTTCAGAACTATGGCTGCTGGGGCTACCAGGTAAATAAATGGATTTCTTGCTTTAGCTACTGGGGGCTGAGCAAACTGGGAGTTGAGGAGGGGAGGGGTGCTGTGTTCTTTGTGGGGGCCAGTAATGATGGCTGGAAACAAGAGGGAGGCACAGTTGTACACAGAAAGGCCCTGAGGCGGGAGCCTCCTTATATAGATTCCTACCTTAGATGCTTCTCATATTCTGGGGTGACAGTGGATATGTGTTTGCAAAAACCAGTGGTGAAGTCAAAGATGGACAGGATGCTGGGTCCTCTCTCGAAGGTTACTCCTGAGGTTTTCATGGAGCTCACATCCCCACAAGCTCTGCCTTTATGGCTGTGTGACAACAGGGAAGTCATAAGCCCTCTCTGTTCCCCACTGTAAAATGGGTAGCTGGCCATGTCATGCGGCTGATCCTCTAACCCTTGATGGCTTTCCCACAGGGGCCTGGCACTGTACCTTGAAGGTTTACCTCCACAGAAATCCAGGAAGCCTCTTAAACTGCCCCCACAGAGAAGGGCCTACAAAGTATACCATGGCGCCTGAGGGTGAGGCCCTCAAAGGGAAAAATCATGGAGCTTTCCCACAATCCCTTGTCAATTTCCTGAAATTCCAGGTGGATGCCGGGCATCCGAAAACCCCCTCCTAGTTGAAGTGAGTGGTAAGGCCAGTTTGTCTATGCAGATGCTTCCAGAATTCCACAGCCAAGCTCTGGCCTCAGTAGGAAATGCAGAATTCAGGAAAATCCATGGTATCTATCCCAAGGACAAAAGAAGCCTCTGCCATAGGCACACACATGGCCAGTGTCACCTGTTGTGAGGATACTGGGGGAGTAGGGTGAGTCTCAGATGACTGCAATTGGGCAAACCCGCCCTGTTCTGGGATCCTGGAACATCATTCAGTCACTCAGCAAACACTGACCATGATTTAGGAGGGCACATAGGAAGGTCTTGAGGGTCATGAAAGGCCAGGTGAGGATTAGGCAACTAGCTCATCTCCTTACCTTACTGTATGTACCTTCATGGCCCTGAAGCAGGTACCAAGGCTTTGCTCCATCATCTGTCATTATAGAGCTAAAGGAATATAACAGGTCCAAGGATACAGGGCCCCAGTCCTGCCTAATTTTATGTCAACTTGACACAAGCTAGAGTCACTGAGAAGGGAACCAAGTGAGAAAAGCCTCTAGATCTGGCTATAGGCAAGTCTAAGTTCTGATTTTAATTAGTGATTGATGGAGGAGGACCCAGCCCACTGTGGGTGATGCCATCCCTTTTGGCTGGTAGTCCTGGGTTCCAAAAGAAAGCAGGCTGAGCAAGCCAGTAAATAGCTCTCTCCATGGCTACTGGCTGCACCTGGGTTCTCACCCTGTTTGAGTCCCTGTCCTGACTTTCTTCAATGATGAACTATGGATGCGGAAGTGATAAGCCAAAAACCCTTTCCACCCCAACTTCCTCGGTCATGGTGTTTCATCATAGCATAGTATCCCTCACGAGGACAGCCATTCTATGGTAACTTGGGCAACTAAGCCAGGCCTGCGCCATACCACCCTGGAACTGGACAGAGCCCCGGATGCTTCAGGGAGAAGGATGACAGTGAAGCACACAGCAGGATGCTGGTTGGAACGCAGTGCAGCAGCTAGCCTCCATCTGGTAGACCCATACACCTCTGAAGCCCCAAGTCCTCAGTCATGTTTCTGAAATAGTTGCAGCAAGCCCAGCCAAGGACTAAGGCAAGCCATCATACCCCAAGAGCCGAATCTGAGGTCTGAGGCCACAGTGAATGCCTGCACGTCCTGGACACTGCATCCCAATCCCAGCTGCCCTGCTGCTTTCTCCAGCCCCAAGGGGGCTGACACATGATGAATCCACAGCCTAGTCTGAGCTTAGGGTCCAAAGTCACCCATCAATGGGAGTGCTTCCCACTCAGACCCAGAGAGTGTCAGTCCTTGATCCACTGTTCCCTTCTCCATCCTCCTCATGGCTGTGGGTTGCAGAACAGTCCCTCCCTTATATTTGAGCTGGTACCATAAGGGTCCAGACTCTCACACATCTCCAGAGCAATGGAGGAGGGGAAGAGGGTAAGGTGAAATGAATGGCCAGGCTAGTGCTTGGGCTGACACTCCACCCAGATATATTATGGACAGTAACAAGTTTGTTTTTGATATCATCAGAGAGCCAGGTGTTGTGAGCTGCCTCAGCAAAATAATGCTCCTCCTCACTCTGCACCTCCCTGCCACCCCAGTTTCTGCTTCCTTGCTTACATAAAAGGTGCTATTTTTAGCTCTTTATTCTCCCCGACTTGTTACTCAGTGTTAGGGACACCCTCCCCAACCACAAAGGCACCTAAGGTCTGAAACTGGATGGCCCATTTCCAGCCTAGTATGGAGAAACTGAGGCACTGAATTACAAAAGCCCAATGACGTGTGTGTGTGTGTGTGTGTGTGTGTGTGTGTGTGTGTGTGTGTGTGTGTGTAGCTTGGGATCTATGCATGACCAAAGGAGAAAAGGGAGACTCATAGGGAAAAGTATGACTGAGGGGGAAGATAGGAGAGGTTCCAAAGTAAAAATACAGTTGGAGAAGGCCAAACAGTTCAGCAATGGGAAAACGAGAGGCAGAGAAAACAGGGTGGCAGTACGAATCAGGCTAGTCTAAAAAGCTCTTGTCACCCCAGGAAAAGTGAAGGATGATGATACGATTTGTGGGGTAGAAGTCCTGGCATGGCTTGGGCATGGCTTCATCCAGATTTGGGAACTGGGGGTGATTATGGCTATCTGTGGAAACAGTCCCCATTCCATCACTCCCAGAACAGACAGCTCTCTCAGAAGGAAGGGCACATTCACCCTCTCAGGCAGGGCACGGTGGCAGAGAGTCATATTGCATAAACCCAGTCAGGGGATGCTGCTGGCCCAGAACGTGCTTCCTTCACTGACACCTGTCCCGAGCCTCCCTCCCTGTTCTGGGAAAAGGATGCCAGACCATGGAAAGAAAGTGTGTCCCACAAATGCCAGGTCATGAGGAGCCCTGGGACAAGTTTGTTGAAGGGGAATCAGGGTCTCTAGAGAGGGAACACAGGGACAGACAGCCTGGCACAGAGCCCTCTTCAATCAGCAGTGAAGGCAGCCACCACCACCAGGGATTTTTCCTGTCACTCAGATGTCAACAGCATCTCCCAGTATCCATGCTGTCCTTACAACCATAGTAGTTCCTGACTCTACTACCCCCCTCACCAGGAGAAAGCAAGCAAAACCATGGCCATTGTGCATTCATGTTTGGAGAGCCACATCATCAAAAAAATTGGATGCTTTGTCATCCTCTCTTCTAAATTCCTAAACAGTTACACCACCATCCTGAGAAGGAAGACAGGGGCTCCACTAGCCTCCAAAGAGGCCCAGGGCTCAGGCAGTGAAGGACTCTCTACAAGCTAGCACACTGGCAGACTTCTCCATTTGTCAGCTAGAAGGCACTTTCTTGAGACAGCAGAGCTCAGCTATTCAGAGAGGAGCTGAGCCATGGATGTGGTTACCCCATCCCTCACAGGGTGAGGCAGATGTTCTGTGAATGCAAGAGGAGGGAACCATTTAGACTGGTTGAGGAACTAAAGCCCTGGGGTACCTCTGGTGATGGGATGGTTCTGGGGTGCTGGGATGTGTAAGATTGCTAGGATGAAGTGATGTTTGTCTCAGTGGGAGGGACACACCCTGGGATCATGGAGGGTAGGCAGCTTCCTGGCATGGGGAACTGTCAATAGTGAACACATCAAGGAATGAATCCACTGATTAGGTCACAACCCTCAGGATCCCATCATCTTCCCAAAGCTGATCAGCTGGTCACCAAGTCCTCATGAGGCTGTGGGAGACATTTAATATTCAAACTATTGACAGTTCCCCATGCCAGGAGAAAGAGGAAATAGGGCCTAGTTGGAGGATGTTATGTCACTGGGAGTGTGTCACAAAGCTATGACTTATCCTAGCTTTTTTTGTACCTCCTTCTCTGCTTCCTGCCCACTCCTCCAACATGTGAACAGTCTCCCCTTTACATGTTCCAGCCACTATGAGGCTCTACACACAGGCACGGGACTGAACAAAGATGGGCAGAACCTCTAGAACCATGAGGCAAAATAAGTTGCCCCTCTTAGTTATGCAAGATAATTTGTCATAGCACAAAAGATCAAGCCAACTTGGCATGGCATGTCAGCTCACCAGGGACCTACATGGTGCCCACCACTTTCCTGTCCCTCTATACACACAGGTGGCTCTTGCCCCACATCCCATCACTCCCAACATCACTCTTCATGCGTCCCTCAGCTTAAATCAAAGCTCCCAAATTGTCTTGCTCCTAGTACTGCCAAACTCTAGATCTTAGTTTGACTATTTCTCTGTGGTGTCCTGGTCATCAGGCTTAGATCTATCCTCTCATATACCCTCAGGCATTGAATTAGTAGATTATTGGCATAAGGCAGTACAGATGGAACCCAGGGCCTGGCTCATCTGGCAATAACTAGCTACAGTCTTACTTCTTATATAGGACTCTTTATCAAAATTTTCTTTCACTGGGCTTGTGAGCTCCAGGTGGGCAGGGTAGATGGTAGGAAGGGCTTAACTCAATAAACATTGCATTGCAAGGGCAGGCTGAACAAATGAATGGATTAATAAAGGGTTTCCTCCTGAACCTTTAGACCCAACAGGTCAGTCCTGAGTCAAAGGAGGGAGCAGACCCTGTGCTTTCTTGTCCCATTTCTGAATGACAAGCAGATGACACTCAGTCCAGAGTGGCTTGAGCATCTCTCCTTCAGTATGCACCAAAGAAGAGGGAGGCTTGGGAGCTGATGCAGCAATGCTGGGTGCCTCTCTTGCCTCCCTGTGGTAAGGAAGAGGACAGTGTGGCCTTCAAGGGTGGGGTACCATCCCAACATCCTTGTAAGCCACAGGGCCTCACTCCAGACATAGGAGAGGTGTTTGATTCCAGGCAGGAAAATGTGGGGGTGGTAACCAGATTTCATCCAGTTGGTATGAGTGAACAGCAGCAGCCTCGACCTCTAATCATTTTCTGCCCAACCCTTAGAGTAGTACCATGGGCAATTTACATGCTTCCCGCACATGTCCACCCAGTTTCCCTGAACAAACCAAAGCTACCAGGTATTTCCAATCCAATGCACAGATGTGGGAACAGGATCAGAAAGCTTATGCTACCAGCTCAAGACAACCCACCAGGAGTCTGGAGAGCCAAGCCCAGCTGGTAGGATTCACAGCCTGGGCAATGATGCATTGGTCCTGCTCACACTAAAGATGCACAAATGTTGGCATTTGTTTTCTTGGCCACTTTGCAGGTCAACAATTTCTACAGGGAACATGATACTGTTTAGAGGCTGGGGGAAAGTTCCAGGTTGAGTGGTACACAAACTGAAAGAGGATGTCATTTGTCTACGGGTAGGGTGGGGTAAGGTGAATTGGGGTGGGATGGGGGATTTCTTTTGATTGATGGCTTCTGCTCTGAGCAGATGTTGCCACACACACAATGAACCATGTGTAACCTGGGATGGATCGTTCTACCATGTGACCCAAGGAGTCTAAGTTCAGTGGAAAATGAACCCATCTGGGATGCCTGGGCCTCTAGGTCACCAGTAGCCAGGTACTGGAACAAGGTGCATTTCCCTGAGATAGAGAGGCATATGTTGGAAGACAATCCTATGGGTGGCTGAAGGCACTGCCTCCTGGGCTTTTGTTGGTAGGATGCAGTCCCTGCCTGTCCCCAACTACTGTCCTTGCTACTGGGGAAGTGAGCTCATTCAAGGGTCAGAGCAAGACTGGTGTTTCTGATGATGTAGTTTGAGTTCTGTAGGAAAAGGAAGGAATGGGTTTGGCTGTCTTCTACAGATATGCAGGCTTTTTTTGTTTTGTGTTCCTGCAGTGGAAGCTGCAGTCTAGTCCCCAGTGCCTGGTGCAGGAAATGTCTCTTCCACATCTTTCTCCCTCTGCTATAGCCCTTGTTCAGATGAAGAGTTGGGGCACACTGACACCATCCCCTGACATGTCTTCCTGAATACTTTTTAGCACCTGTAGTGGTTTGAATGAAGATGGCCTCCAAACATAGGGAGTGGCACTATTTGTAGGTGTGGCCTTGCTGGAGTAGGTGTGGCCTTGCTGGAGTAGGTGTGGCCTTGCTGGAGTAGGTGTGGCCTTGCTGGAGTAGGTGTGGCCTTGCTGGAGTAGGTGTGGCCTTGCTGGAGTAGGTGTGGCCTTGCTGGAGTAGGTGTGGCCTTGCTGGAGTAGGTGTGGCCTTGCTGGAGTAGGTGTGGCCTTGCTGGAGTAGGTGTATGGGGGGGGGTGGCAAAATGGTGGGGACCTTTGAGGTTTCAGGTGCTTAAGTCAGGCCCAGTGTCACTGCGTCTTCCTGCTGCCTGCTGATCCGGATGGAGAACTCTCCGCTCCTTCTCCAGCACCATGTCTGCCTGCATGCCACCATGCTTCCTGCCATGATGATAATGGACTAAACCTCTGAACTGTAAGCCAGCCCCAGTGAAATGTTTTCCTTCATAAGAGTTGCAGTGGTTATGGTGTCTCTTCACAGTAATAAAACCCTAAGGCAGCGCCTCTCAACAGAAAGTATGTTTGGAAACTGAGGAGCGGAGGACTGACTGCCTTGGTCTTAGAGATGAGGAGACTAAAGCAAGAGTGGGAAGGGCCTTCCCCCAGAGGCACATGGCACTGGAGGGAAAAAGAGGTGCTAGAATACCCTAAAAGAGATGTTTCCAGGTGGAGAGGTCTCCCTTGTCCCTCACCCAGGTGGTCTCCATGTGCAGGGTCTGAGGCTGCTATGTTCAGGAAGAGCTGGCACCTGCTCAGTCCATCACTGTCTCTTAGCAACTGACTGCACCGTCTCCACAGAGCCCTTGCTGTTTCCTGGGAACGAGTCTGTGTGTCCCTTGATGATTCTCAATAATCAGAGATCAGGTTGAAATAAACCAGACTACATCCTCCCGGGTCAGGGGAGTTCACAGTCAGTCTTCAGCACGTGGCCTGCTCTTTGCTGTACTCACCCTGCTTGGCCTCCACTTGCCTCCATTTGTGCATGAGGGAGGCATGCTCCAACCTTAGGGCCTTTGCTTATGCTGTTCCTGCTGTCTGAACTCCCCACCCCAGAAGCGGGTGTGGTTCTCTCTCACCTGCTTCAGGCCTTCCGCAAGGGTGCCCTTGCCAATTTCCCCCAGCTCCAGGGGCCCTGCCCTCTGTACTATCTTCTCTAGCTCTTATCACTGAATGTGCCACTCATCTTGTCCTCCGTCAGTCCTGCTGGCCTCTGAATTCCAGCCGAAGAGAGTGTCTCTATTATGTTCTGCTGCACTGTAGCCCCTGGGCTGCACACAGCACATGGCATGCACCCCATAAAGATTAACAGAAAGGAAGAGGAGGGAGTTTGGAAAAGACAGATTGGTACAGACCAACACGCTGACTGCTAGGTGATACCTAGCAAACAACTTTTGGAAGAACGAGGGTCAGAGGACAGGGTTCACAACACCACACAGAAGCAAGCAGGCCAGGGACCCGGTCTAGGAAGCTGTGTGACCTGGCGTAAACAGCTCCCCCTCTCTGAGCTTCTCTGTAACAGGAGGGCCACAAGTTTGAAAAATGCTGGAGCCAGGCCTTAGAGAAGATTCCCCCAAGTTCCTGCTGTTATCAACAGTATTAACAGGGGAGGCTCCAGCATTCACACGGGCTGAGGTGTGTGTTAGACTCCAGGGACACCACAGTGACCCAAGACACAGTCACTTCCCTCAATCACTGGTCACCAATAGGGGTAACTGAGCACACCTCTCCTGTTCACAAAAGTACAATGAGGCAAGAGCTGGAAGTCACCCCCTCAAGGGGGCCAGGGAAGGCTTCCTGTAAGATCTGCCATCCCAGCTATGGGGACAGGCCCCAGGGAATAGGAAGGAGAACATTGCAGACAGGCAGAGGTGATGACATACAAAGGCTGGTCACGTTCTCCACTGCACAGCACGGGATGATCACCTTCCTTTCACAGATCTTAAAACTAAACTCAGAGAGGCAGAATTACTTGTTCAGGTCACACAGCAAGTGATGGGCTAAGCCAGGATTCAAATAGGGGTCTCAAGATATGCATAGAGGCCATTGTCCAGGGCATGAGACCACGTGAGGTGGGGACCAGCAGACAGACTGAGCAGCAAGAACACTGGGTCCCCAGATGAGACAAATGCAGAGGCCAGGGGCAGCAGGGAAGGGCTCAGCCCCCACCTCTGCCCTGCCTAAGGGACTCCCCAGCCCCCCACCCCTGCAGAAGGACGGTACCTCCATCAGGTCTATAAGCCACAGCAGCCGCTCCTAGGGAGGGTGGATGGGCAAAAGGCAAAAAGAAAAAATATATGAAATGAATGTCAGGGGATCAAGAGGCAGAGTCATCTCCCCCCCCCCCCCCCCCACACACACCCCATATACAAACACACCTACTGAGGGGAACAGCAGGGTCCTCAGAGGAAGCTGGAAGGCCCTGCTGCTCTGGGGGAGCTGACCCTATCCTTCTCAGGGGTCCCCAGAGGTCGGCAACTTGGGGCAGGCTTGGTGCCAGCATTTCCATTCACAGATGGGAAAAGCAGGCTTGAAGGGAGCAGTTTGTCCCAGGTCACACCTGCTGAGGGCAGGCAGTGATTCATGGGGAATCTGCTTGGAGACTTTGATTCAGCAGGCAAGGCCCTCAGGGATAGCTGCACACCTAGAGCTGAGCTTCAAATAACTGCCCCGGGGAGTCCCTGAGAGAGGGAGGCCGGCAGCCCTCAGCCAAGGGTCTTCCAAAACCTTGCAGTACATCAGGCCCAGTGAGCTCATCTCCAAAGGGGTTGCTTAAGCAGGAAGGGAAGCAGGAATAGGCAAAGTGGCATCTGTTCCAACGCTGTGGCCACATTCCAGTACACATCCTGGGCCCAAGATGGCTTTCTTTTTTTGTTCTCCCTACAAATTGGGAACTTAGCATAACAATTCCCCAACAAGGGAGGAAGCTAAGGCATAAAGAGGTAAAAGGACTTCCCCAGACGCAAGGCTCTGTTAGGCTCCAGGCGTTCCTCTCTGCCTGGGGAGTGTGTCCTGTTTTGACACTTTTGGGCACCCTGATTGGTCACAGATTCTGGAGTGGTCCCCATTTTAGGAACTATGCAAGGGGACTTTTGGGTACTCTCCCATCTCCCCCAAAACTGCTTGTGCAAAACCACTCATGATGTGTGATCTGCTGGCCCAGGGTGTGCCCTGCACACTGGGGCCTTGCTAGTGCTGTTCTCAGCTAACCCGAGGAAAGATTTCTCAGGGATGGGAAGGTCACGGCTACTCTCTACAGACCCCTACCCAGGCACAATGGCCTCTTGGCTCCTCTTGTCCTGTAACCTACTGTGTTCTCAGGACCTGAGGTTGCTGCAGCCAGAGATAGCAGGACGTTATGCAGCTGATGCAGGGGAAACTGAAGCACAAGGAGACTAGGACTTAAACCCAGACTTCCTGCCTCCAAGACCAGAAGAGATTCCATTCAGGCACTCTGGTCCTGACCAAACAAAAGCTGCATGCAGCCTGCACGAACCCCCCTGGGTTTTAGAGCTAGCTGTGCTTAGTGGCTCTTGGAGCTCCTCATGGGCATCTTAAGGCCAAGATCATAAGAATCAGACTTAGAGAAAAGCTGAGTGCAGACCTGGGTCCAAAGCCTGAAATGACCTCATTGTGAGATGCTTCAAAGCCTGTGGTTGGAGCAAACTTAGCAGCATGGGTACAGGGCCTCAGTCTGGCCCTGGAAATGACTTGCCCTTCTGGGGACTTGAAAAACAGTTGTTGCCACACCTACAGCCCTGGAGGACAGGCATGACAATCTCTGGGGTCATCTCAGGAAAGGACAAGGACACTTGAAGATGAAAGAGATGGAGTGAAAGGTCCTCCAGACTCCAGAACTCTAGTATTAAAGAAAAGCCAGAATCCATAGGAGTGAAGGCTGCTCTCTGTGGGGTCACCAGAGAGCCACTAGCTCATTCCTCCTACAGGCTAGCCTGTCACTGAACCTACCAAAGTCTGGCTTCAGAGTCACAGTTACTTCATGCCCTTTCCAAGGATGACAATACCAACTTTGGGCCTCCAGCGCACCCACCTGACTCTCTCTCCTATAGGATACCTGGCTGACCCCTAAGTTAAGAAACAAGGCATTTCAACAAGATGATGGGACAGACTTAGTAGACTTCTTAGGGGAGGAGGCCTTACCCTCTCCGAGGAACAGATGGGAGGTGATAGGGGAATAGGGAGAAGCAGGAAGAGAGGAGGGAGGGGTTACTGGGATTAGGAAAAAAAAAAAAGTAAATGAAAAATAAAAGAAATAAGGCATTTGTTGTTTGGTGTGGTAGCACAGTCTACTCAGCACTCAGGAGGCAGAGGCAGGTAGATCTTTGTGAGTTTGAGGCCAGCCTGGTTACATAATAAGTTCCAGGCTAGACAGGGCTGCATATGTCTCAAAACAAAAGGAAAAAAAAAAAAAAAAAAAAAACAAAATAGGCCAAACAAAACAAACAAACAAACAAATGAAAAAAACTCCAAAGCAAATAAAACCCAAGGCATCTGCCCTTGAGAATCCTGGGAGCAGAATCACATTCCAGGATCAATTAGGTGCTGCACTGGGAGCTGCTGAGTTGGGAAGAAAGCCAAGCCAGGCTTGGAGCTCCAGAGACAACAGGTGGCCTCTTGTAAAACCCAGAACCAGAGTCCAAACCACCATGATTACTACTGTGTCAACACTGATCCTGAGTGGAACACCATGCCTTCCTGTTTGATTTGATCTTCCTGTAAAGTGCACTTAGATAGCTTTTGTTTTGTCTAACTATACTTTAAATTTTTATCATGTGTTTACTCTCTCTCTCTCTCTCTCTCTCTCTCTCTCTCTCTCTCTCTCTCTCTGTGTGTGTGTGTGTGTGTGTGTGTGTAAAACTTGTACAGCTGCCTGCAGAGGTTAAAACAGGGCATCAGGTGGTGCAGAGGACAACTTGCAGGAGTTAGTTTTCTCCTTCCACCATCTGAGTCCCAGGGACTGAACTTGTTTGGTAGCAAGCACCTTTACACTCTGAGGCGTCTTATTGGCTCCTAACTGTCCCTTAAAAAATCCTTTCCCTTAGGATCCCCAGACTAAGAGCCCCGAAGGTGTATCTTTCTTATAGTTCCACTATTCCCGTGTCCAGCACAGTACTGCACAATAGCCAGGCTCTTACAGACGAGGGACCCGAGGCTGGGTGAGGGGAAGGTTAACATCTTAACCCCTGACCTTCTCACCAGGGATAGGGCAGGGGCAGCTCACCCTGGCTGAGCTGACAGTTGTGGAGGTGCCATGGCTGCCTGTGGATGAGCCCGTGTCACTGTAGGATACCACAGAGTAGGTGTCTCCAGCACCAGGGCCTGACGGCTGCCGCGCCTTCATGGACTCGATCTCCCGCCTCAGCACCAGGTGGTCAAGCGTTCCAGGTCTTGGGGTGAGATGGTGCTCCTCACCTCAGACAGAAGAGAGAACTGCAGGGGAGGGTGTGACAAACAGGATGCTCAGACACTCAGTGGAGAGCTCCACCAGCATGTGAGGCTGGTACCTTTATTCTCAAGTGAGCTAGCTGCATGCAAGCCTGCTTTCCCTTCTGTAACCTTCTGTGCTCTCCAGTGTTCTCGGGGGAGCATCCAAATATCTTTACTCAGACACCAGGCCCAGCATCTCCTGACACCTTCTTCTCAGTCGCTCTTCCTTCCCAACACACACAGGTGACAAAGTCCCAGAATACACTACCAAATTCATGCCACAAGGTGTTTGGCCGTCCTTTCTACCCAGAGTGCCCTCTCAATCCTGACTGCCTGCAAACAGTATTTCCCCTTACCTGCCTGAACTTACACCCTCCAACTAGATGTAGTTACTCCCTCCTGTCAGCAGTTTCTGACCCAGACTTCCACATAAGCAGGCTTCTCAAACTGGTGAGCCCCTCCCCTGTCACCCTGGACCCTGTTTGCGAGGAATATTGTGTAATAATGGCCACTGAAGGTGGTCCCTGTCCCCAGACGTCTGAGTTTGGAGGATGAGGCTGCCAAGGTCCCCTGTGTCTACCCAGGGTTCAGTTGAGCTGAGGTCTCTGGTGACAGGGTGGGGGCAGAAGGCACAGGTCACCTTGGCGTGGGTGTTGAACAACTCAAACAGTGCCATGACCAGGGCCTCCACAGAGATGGTACCACCACGGTACTGGTCCAGGTAGTACATCATGGTAGCACGCTCCTGCTCCGTCAGCAGGTGCCGGGCTTGGTCATCCAGAAGTGCACGTGTCTGATTCCCCAGGCTGCTCAGGGTCACCTGGGAGCCAGCTGGGCCCTTGTAAAATCCTGGCTGAAAGACAGAAGGACAGGGAAGTCTAGGCTGCTTGGGAGCCAGAGGACCTGGGGAGAGCCAGCAGCAACAATGCAGAGGGACACCGTGGCTTCTAGGTGCCCTTGGATGATCTATCTCTGATGGCACTGTGTGGTCATCTCTGGCCACAGAGCATTCACGAGGCACCACTTTTGTATTTGTCTCCTGTGTTTCCTTGTGCCTATCCTGTCACACACTATAGATCCTCTGGGCTTTGCTATCTCTCAGTAAGCCGTGGTGATAAGAGCCCCTGCATTTCTAAACTATAACTCAGATCTATGTCCCTAACTCATTCCAAATTATACCAACAGTCTTCATCGCTGGCCAGTTGATAGCACCAGTCTCTCCTCAGTTTCCTGGGCCCACACTGTAACCCTGCTAAGAGAGTCTAAAATGATCTTGGAAACACAAACTCATTCAGTGGCCCCAAAGCCTGTGAGCACAGGTTAGCCTGCCTGTCACTCTGCTCCTAATCCCCACTCACTCTCTTCCATTCTTCCACTAACACATATCCTCGCATACCCTCGTCTGTCTGTCCCAGGGCCCTGGCTCATTCTCTTGCCTTGCATGGCTTGCACCTCTCCCTCTGCTCATTGTCGTCCAGATTTAGTGACCATTTCTTACTCTTTCCTAATGCACCTGGCCTTGACGGTTCCCAGTGTGTTCTCTCATTAGATATTTGTTTGAATGCTTGCACTGGCTTTATTTGTGAGCCTTCCACCGTCTGTGACCTCCCCCGCCCCATTTCCAACCTCGAGGGTAGGGACCTGGCGACTTCTGTTCACTGCCCTTAACCTCTGGAATGAGCACAGTGGCTGGAAGCCAACAAGCATCAGGACTGTTGGGCAAGCCTGCCTGAAGCTCCTGACAGTGTGTCCCACAGATGAAGAGATGTACCTTGTTTGTCCCTTCTTCTGTGAGGTCCCCTGGAAACCTATGGAGAGAAACAAGCCCTTTCAGTGCATGTTAGCACATGGAATGGAGCACACAGGGAGAAGGCTGACCTGGAGCAGGAAAGCCAGGCTTTGTATCTGGCATGGTGGCACATGCCTAGGATCTCAGCACATGGGGAGATCTGAAGATGAAGACTAGCCTGAGCTACAGAGCAAGCTCCAAGCCAGCCTAGGGTATGTGATCTTATCTCAAAAAAATCTTTCCATCCCAAAATAGAGCAAAAGTGTGAGAAATCACATACCCATGCATCATGGCCACTGCTTGGAGGCTGCTGAGGGGTAGGTAACCCCTGAGAGCTACAGGTGGCTTTTAGCCTTCTCCTTTAGCAACATGATGAGCATTGATACATCAGGTAAGGTAGCCTCCCGAATGCTTTCTGTCCTAATGGGACCCAGAGTTCTCTGGTTGACATGGGAGCAACGGGGAGTCGGGAATCATGGGTGTGAGAGCATGAAAGGCCTCTGGCAGGTCAAGCATCCAGGTCAACCATCTCATCCCCTGGGAGGGTGGAGAAACAAGGCTGGGAAGCCCCTAGGGGCAACACGCAGGGACACCTCAGCTTTAGCTCATATGATTATGAGAAAATGTAGGCTTAAGCTGCAAGGGTTTGGGAGTTTAATAAATAATCAGAAATCCAGTTTTTAAACAGGAAATCTCATTTTAAAAATATGCTGGAAATTAAAGTTTTAAAAATATGTAACACTATGTAGGAGAAAGGAAGTGAATAAGGGAGAGAGAAAAGACACTGTTAGGGTGTCTGACTAGGAGTCACCAGCCACCAGGTGGAGATGTCTGTTGGGGACCATGGGTGACAGGGGTCACATTGCTAGCAGACATACAGCCACCCAGCCACTGTGCATGAATTTTGACTTCTAAGACTTTCATCCCAAGAGGACATCTCCTGGTGTCCTCTCTGGCAGTATAGGATGAGGGTGAGAGCCCACTAGGCAACCAGAAATAATTAAGTGGTTTGCCTGCTGGCAGAGACTAGGGACTCTAAGTCCTGCATTTCGGCTTTTCCTGGGGACACTGAGGCTACGACAGGAAAGGGAAGAGCCCATGCTCATCCCAGGGTGGGGACACCAGGCTGAGTCATGTGGCAGAAGATGAGAGGAGCATTGCTTCTCAGAAGTCACCCAAGAGTCCCTGAACCCTGTGCCTGAGGTCAGACCCTGCTGAGTTGGTGGTGCTTTCCCCAATCCGGGAACTGGCAATCCACTTGGTCTGGTCCACGGTGGTACGTGCGTGGGGCAGCCTTCCAACGTCCTTCACAGTCAGGATGAGGTGCCGGGATGACTTGGAGCAGCTTCACCGCCTCGTCATGCAAGATGCTGAGAAAGCTCCGCCCATTCACCTCCAGAATCTGGTCCCCAACCTGCCAAGACCCAACACCATCACATGGGCTGCCCTTGCCCCAGCTCTCCATTTGCCTGATTGAAATGAGGTCATTAGGGTTTAGACAGACTATGTGGATGGCTGAGGGTCACATAAGAAGGAAATGACAACTTCCTCCCAATGCCAGTCCTGAGCCCTGCTCCTGTTGCTAGAAAGGGCACCTCCTATCTAATGACAGCTCTGAGAGTAAGTCAACTATGGCTTTCCCCAAAGTCCCCTGTCTGAAGCAAGCCAGCTCAGAGACAGGCGTCACACGAACTCACTGCAAGATGAGGTGAGGGAAGGCAGACACCTGTTGTTTCCATATCTTATTGAATACTGTTGAGATTTCTTATCTAGCACGTTTTTTTTTTTTTAAAGATTTACTAATTTTATGTATATATAAATGAGTGCACTGCATGCATGTGTGCCTGATGTCCTCAAAGGCCAGAAGAAGGGTTTGAATCCCCTAGAACTGGAGTTGCAGGTGGCTGTGAGCCAACACATGAGAGCTGGGAACTGAACCTGGGTCATCTGCAAGAGCAACAAGTCCTCTTAATCATTGAGCCATCTCTCTATCCCCAGTTCACATTCTTTTGTCACTTTAGAATGTCAGCACCACTTTAATTTACTTAAGGAAAAAAAAAACCCTCAGAAAACGAAAACCACAATAACAGACACCCAGCCTCCCACTGAAGGAGTACACACTGCTCAGAGTCTTATGACAAGCAGGCAGTTTTATTTCATAAAATAAAACAGACAAGCAAGCATGAAAAGATAAAAAGACAGACAAAACCACTAGCTTTCCAATGACAGCAAATCGGAAACAAAGCCAGGAGAGTCAGGAGGAAGGTGCTTCAGTGTGCAATGAGGAGCACTAACTACCCTAGAGTGTGGGGACTCAGTGGTTGGCTTCTCTTCCAGAAGGTTCCCAAGCCCACGGATGGAATGCTGTAACCTGGAGGGTAGCCTACGGGCTATTCTCCTTCTTAGCCTGTATTATCAATAATGGGGGAGTCAGGCCTTCCCATGGGATGAGCTGCTTGTGGGGGTGTACTTTCTGTTGATGTTGCTGCCTCAGAGTCGTTTATGCTACTGTAGGTAACTTCAGTGAACTCTCTGGTTCACTAAACTGGACCTGGGAGGAACTGCTTCCTCTTTGGTTTGGCACTGATGCCTTGTGTAGGGAAAGGAAATATTTGTTTATTTACCCTCAGGAAAAGCTATACAACAGGATACTCATCCTCGGTTTGTGGTCACAGCACTAGTAAGGGGAACTGCATCATGTAAAACATGGGTCAATGTGGCCCAAGGCCAATTTGCTTCCTATTCCTGCAGCCTGTTGCTCCTAGGGAACCGTATGGCTTGGCTCCCAACCCAGCCTAATCCAAAGCCACCTTCTTTAGCTCTGCCTACAACAGCCAGAGGTTGACTCTGACCCAACCACCAACTCTGCCTGTATTTCACCAGCAAGTCTCATTCGCTCTTCCCCTTCCTCCACTGATGGCCTCTCTCCTGGGTCCCCACCTGGTCATCTGGTGGCTCCTGACTCAACATTTCATCTCTGTGGGTTTATATGCAAATGACCACAGTCATCACGTAGAAGACTGTGGTTAAGGTCTTCAGAGACCATCAGAATTGGGTTCAAGTCCTGTTCCTGTTATTCCCATGCCATATGACATAGCCCCACAACCTGCCTCCCTCCTAGTAGCTTTCATGCCCCACTTTCCTTGGGTGGGTACGAACTGGGGCCTTGGCCCAGGATTGTCCTCCAAATGTCTAGCTATTTGGGCTTGTCTTTATACACCACCAAACATTGACAACATTCATAATGACAAGTCTCACTCACTTGCCACTGGCTTCCCTAGTTAGAAGACTGAGTACCTGAGATTGTAGACAGCCCACTGGGCTCCCAATAAAGAATGTGGAACAGGACTCAACAGTGCCTTAGGGCATTGCCAGCAAGTGCTCAGTAAATGCAGCTTTCTCCGGATGGTTTGAGTTTTGTGAGCTCTACCTTGGCCCACCTTTCTTGGCCTACTCTGAAGCCAAGCAGCTGAGCCCAACACAGGAGAGCCCAGCACTAGCCTTCCTGTGCATAAAGGGAAAAATGACCTCTCTCCACGGTCACCTGCCTAGAGCCTGTCAGGCAGCACCCCTGGATATCTGATATCACAGCACTGTTCTGGAGTCTCTGCCACGGGAGCCACGGCCAAGGCTGTACCTCTTATATTCCAGTGTTTTGTTTTTGTAAGTGTCCCTCTGCAGCTTCAACTTTTAATCTTCCTTTCCACTCACGTTATTACAGTTTAATTAAAGGCACTGTGTCTGGGAGAGCAGCTGTGTCCAGGCATGCTTCAGAGAGCTGGGCTCTGGATCCTATCGGGGGATGTCCAGGAACGAATAAGCTCATTCATAGACCTGTGAGACTGGACCAGGAGCCAGATAAAACACAGGTCATCTTGTTAAATGGGAGCTTCAGATAAGTGGCAAATACTTAGAATGATGGATGCATACCCCCAATATCCAGGGCCACCACTTCAATTCCTCCCAGTGGTCCTCTTTGCTCACATGAACCGTCTATGGCTGTGGGCCCCCTTATGCTCACTGCTTAGGTCCAAGAGAAGCTACAAATCCCCTAAAGGGACCAGGCTACTGATGGGCTATTGTGATTCTGAATTTCAGCCTGACCCCTAGCTTAGATTCAGAGCCTATCATTTCTATAGTCTGAGCCTATGAGGGGGTCCAGCATAGTGCAGGATTCAACTACACCCTGGATATCTATGTGTTGGAATCTCAGGTTGACTGGCTGAGCACTGCTTCCTTGGGCCTGTTGAATAAGCCTGTCCCTGTGGGAGGAGGCTGAGGTGACAGGGCTTCCCTGCCATCCAACTGGAGAACAGATGGGGGTCAGAGTAGGACACATGTCACCCAGATGGATGCCTATGAGTCCAATTCCCTCATCCCTTTTTGGCCTCCAAGGGCTAAGCAGAAAACTCCCATGTTTGAGGGGTTAGTGATGGGCCCTCCATGTTGACCCCCCCTAGTATGTGACCTGGTCCAAGTCACTTCACTATCTAGGTTCCTTTACTCCCTCTATCCCTATCATCGTCGGACAGTCTAGTGGTTTGAATGAGAATGGCCCTCATAGGCTCATGTTTGAATGCTTGGTTTCCAGTTAGCTTGGGAAGGAGGAGGAGGTGTGGCCTTGTTGGAATAGGTGTGGCTTTGCTGGAGGAGGTGTGTCACTATCAGTAGCCTTTGAGGTTTAATAGCTCCTACCAGGGCCAGTCTATTCCTACCTACAACTTATGCATCTGATGTGAGCTCTCAGCTAGTGCCTGCCTGCTCTGCTCCCACACTCCTAGCCATGATGGTCATGGATTAACCCTCTGAAACTGTAAGCCAGCCCCAAATCAAATGCTTTCTTTTAAAAGCTGGTGTCTCTCACAGCAGTACAACAGTAACTGAGATCGAACGAAGGCTTCGTGCACCCAGCAGCTCTGTGGGCTCAGACACTGACTGCTCAGTGTGACTCTTCAGGTGACAAATCACTCTCAAGAAAAGCCACTGGGCCTCACTCAGTGTGCTCCATGGAGTGTGGAGCTGTGTCTCCACTACAGCCTTCCTTCAGAGGTCAGGCAAAGATGACAGTAGCCAAGTGGCCTACACTACTCTCTCGAGTATTCCCCAAGTCTCAGTGTTCTTATATGGTGTTCTAACCAGTCCCCCGGGTCACCGTGAGAACCACTAGGAATTCCACAAACAGAAGCAGATGCACATGGCTCTCTATAGCTCTCCATCTGTTTCCTTCCAAACAGAAGAGACAAGTTCAGAGACACCAAAGTCATGCCAGAAATGAACAAATGAACAGCACTAAGCCCACACTCTCAGGTTCAACACCCCCCACCCCCACCACCTTCATTAGCTCAGAGAAGGGTAAGGCAGTGAGGGGATGTGGATCTCCATCTTTCCATGGCTTCTTTTGGCTTGTGTCATAAAGTTGGGGGGGAGGGTATTCTTACCCTCTCAAAGGGAAAGCTTGGGTTCTGCCCATTGAGATGTGAGTCTTTCTTCCTAGCCCAGACTGAGAGGTCATGTGTACAAACAAGGTGAAAATAAAGGAGCAAAACACTATATCAGAACCTTTCCTGGGGTCTCCTACACGTGGAGAAACTGAGGCTTGGCAAGGACATGTCACAACAATGCCCTGAAACCAGTGCTCTCAACCCTGGTCCCTGAGCAATGTGATGGACCATCTATTACTGCTTAGCTTGCTGTGGACACTGCCAGGAGGATGGAGAAGGATAAGTGAGGAAAGGCAGCTTTATTTTATTGGTCACCATGGCCACCCTTTGCAGCATTAGTGATGGAGGAGAACTGGGCCATGGGAACGCCCTTCACTTTAAGGCAGAGAGAAACCTGTGCCATCATCTCCAGGCCCCCTAGGGGCAGGCTCATGTTCTAGTGCTCTGAGAAAGCGAGAAACACAGGGCACAGGGCTCTGGCTTTCCTGAGAACTGGGCCACCAGGAGCCAGGATCCACAACCTACAGTGTGGGACCCATTCAGGAACACCACAGGGAAGTGGCCCTCAGAGGCAGCAGGGTGGCTCGTGCAGCCTCCAAGAGACCTAAGAGGAACTTTTCCATGATTCTAAGCCTCTACCCTTAAAATGGGAACAACATCTTTGTGACTGGGCCACCCAGACTGCTGTGTCACAGACCATAGGGAACAAGGGTTTTTGAAGAGGATCTTGGAGTCTAAGCCCAATTCCGGAATCTATTTATTTACCCACTGGGCTTCTGTGTTACCTTCTCTGGAAAACCCAGAAAATATCAGTCACTACTCCTGAGTGAGTTAGCATGCCTGCACTGTGTCTTCCATACTTCAAACACACTTATTAGGTCCTCAACAAACACAGGATGGACCTGCGAAGAGCACAGGAGACTGCTTATGTTCAGTCAGCACTCAGTGTGTTAGCTGTATTTCTGAAGACTCCTGCTTGTGCCGATGGCCCTCATCACTCACCAACAACTTCCTGCCATTCTGTCCCTCAGAGTCCCGCCCACCATGCCCACCTCTACTGCTTCCAGCATCAGCTGACCAACCTCCCGGCACTGAACACCCTAAGTTCCCGTTGCCATCTTGATTTACGGACATCTCGGCTTCCGCCCAGAAGTGAATGTGACAAGACTGGAGATGTGATGTTGTATCTCCAGCCTGCACTGTCCCTCAATTGACCCCTCCTTTAAGAAAAGACACACAGTGAGGGGCTCTCATGAGAAAGTTTCTAGTCTATCTACGCACGCGCGCGCACGCACACACACACACACACACACACACACACACACACACACACACACACACACAGCCCCTTTATGGATTTGCCGGCTTTTAACTAACCAGAAACTACAATGGGGGTTTCTTGTGCGTCTGTGTAGGGAGGGGCTCCAATAGAAGAACAGTCAGCAGCAGCAACTTGAATTTTTTTTCAGACTGTGAAAAATGGTCATTAGTGTAAGTAATGTTCCCAAAGGCTCTCTAAATGATAATCATCCCATAAAGCTTTTTACTAGAAATCCAAAAATTAAAAAAAAAATAAAAAAGATTAGGAAAGACACTCTGACTGCAGTGAAGCATGCATGAAACCAGTGCCTTGGAGCTGAGGCAGGGGCATCACAGGTTTCAGGCTGGGCTGCCAACAAGGAAATAAGCCAGCCAGCCTGTGCTTTCTTCACCTCGTGCCCTGCTCTCATCCCGGGCTTCACGACAAGACATGCAGGGACTCTATTCACGCTGGTGACAGACAGCTTGAGAAAGAGAAGTGAGAAGAACCCAGGGTGAGCGGCAGAGGCTCTGAGAACCGGTAGCAAAGTTTGTCAGGAATGAAGTTTGCCGAGAACTCCTTCTCTGTTTCCTGCTTCTGGCCCTCATCCTTCCCAGGGCTCCACAGAACTGAAAGGTTTTGTGGATCTCTCTAGGGCTCTACCAAACTCCAAGGACCCACTGAAGCAGACTTGGGGGCCCCAAGTGTGGCTCCGCTGAATAGTGTCACCACAGTTAGCATTCCCATTCTATTAAGGAGTTTTATTGCAATTATGAATCTTTAATAGTTTTCCATGTCAGCTATAAAAGTTTAATGGTTCCCCTACCCCGCCCACCCCCTTCACTACAAGTGAATAATGCAGTTTTAATGAGACAACATTAGTTTTTCCCAGCAGTTCAGAAGCAGGCAAACCTTGCGCGTATTTAAAGAAACAACAATGAAAGACTGAGGTCAGTGTGCAGCTGGAGTGGGAGTAAGGACTAGGTGGAAAGGGGCTGGTCTCGCGCTGCGCCTCTACAAACTCGGATCCTGTCCAGGCAGAATCTACGGAAAAGGCAGTGGGCGGTATAGGAAAGCCCATTCAGGCTCAATTCCAGCTTGTGGCACCTGCTCCCCTCCTGCAGCCTTGGCAGATCCGTAGTCTCCACGGGGGGTGAGGGGGCGCTGATCTAAGGCTTCAGGTCAACATGGGAAACCTGAGGTCAGACCGGGTCAAGGTCAGAGCTAGGTCTTTCCATGGGGAGCTCACCAAGGGTCAGATGCAGGGAGAATAACCCACAGGGACCCTCTGAGTGCCTGGCTTAGGCCAGTCACCCACTTCCTTTAGCTCTGACCTTAAACCCACCACCCAAGGCAGATAAATATTAGATAAGGTTTCCTGTTTTATAGATGAGAGCAGTGGAGATCAGAAAGGTAAAACCACTTGCCCAAGGATGCCCAGCATGCCAGCTGCAGAGGAGGATGACCCCAGATGGATGACCTCCCGCTCCAACCCCAGTGGCACATCAGGCCATTTCACATTTCAGCTCTGATGACATGGGGACATCTAACCTCATCACACTAGATGGAAATACCACAAGGAAATGTTCTAGGAGTAACCGCTGCATGCACATTTTTCAATTCTCCCACTTTCATTAAACATAAATCCTTTTCTCACATAATCTAATCAGAATAGTTTCCCCTCTCTCTACGCCTCCTAGTTCATCCCAGCACTTACATTTACATTAATTAAAATTAAGTAAAATGAAAGCCATTCCCCAGGACAGAATCTCCATTTCTCTGACCACCTTTGATGATGGCTACCTTAACAAACTGAGCTCTTCGAACCAACCCTTCTCCAGTGTCTTCTTGTAAGCCCACTTTTCCCCTGTGTTGTGGAATATTAATTTAAGATGTGTTACATTCACTTATGCTGTGGAATATTAGTTTAATGATGCAAAGACGTGTTGCATTCTTTTCAGTTGTGTTTGTTTAACTCTGTGAAGCTGTGTTATTGAGCCTGTCTAAAACACCTGATGGTCTGATAAAGAGCTGAATGGCCAATAGCAAGGCAGGAGGAGAAAGGATAGGCGGGGCTGCCAGGCAGAGAAAATAAATAGGAGGGAAAATCTGGGAAGAGGAGGAAGAAGAAAGATAGACCAAGGGGAGGGAGGGAGACATCAGGGGCTAATGTCCCTGCTACACAGCAAGGCACAGAGTAAGAAAGCTAAGGCCGGGCGTAAATAAGTAAGAATAAGCCTCCGTGTGTGATTTATTTGGGACCTGGGTGGCAAGCCCCCCAAATAGTAAAAGAGTAAGAGTAAAAATATAACCATCAACAGGCCTGGACTTATGAGAGGCAGGGACTTGAAGCCTAGCTCCACAGGATGAATGAAGCAAGGAAGAACAGCTGAATTTTCAATCACATGGATGGCAAAGAGGTAGAAAGACAAATCTTAAGTTTGTTTTTGCTGGAAGCACAGGGCTCTGGGAAATGGAATTAATTACGAATCCCCTCATTCTACAAGAAAGGAAACCAGAAGGCTAGGGAGATGGCTCAGTGGGTAAAAGTGCCTGCTGCCCAAGCCTGCCAACTTGAGCTCAAGCCCTGGAACCCACATAAGAAGCTGGATGTGGTGGTGTGCACGTGTAATCTAACACTCCTAGTAGAAGACAGAGTTAGAGAGACAAGAATTCCTCGGAAGACCACTGCAAGACAGTGGCAGAAACAAGAGAGACCCTGCCTCAAAACAAAGTGGGAGACTCCCAGAAATTGTTCTCTGACTTCCATTTATCATCTGGACTCCACATACACTAGCATGAGTATGCCCGCATTTACATATATGGATGGAATGAGGAAAGAAGAAAGGGAGGGAGGGAGGGGGAGGGAGGAAGAGCAAGATCTGGAATAGCAGGTGGAAGGCTGGTATCCCAGCCCTTAGACTTCCAGTCTACCAGGGCAAGTGGCCCAGACATGGCCTACTGAATCACATTGGGATTCTCAGTGGACCTCTCAGTTCTCAAGTTCAAGTCCACAGCCTTCACAGACAAACAGTGACCAGTCAGAAGATATAATAGAAGGGGATCCCATCTGTAGTAGCAACAGGGACAAATCCTTAAGAAAAGAGAAGAAATGTATAGTACCATATGAAGCAGACTTGAAGCCATTCCATATCAAAGAAACGATTTCTAAGGACAGAGGCAGAGGCAACCTCTATGCGAGGATTGGGTGATGCCCAGTTGCAGCTCTTCACTTACTTTTTGCAATGGCAGCCTAGTAAAAACTGTAGCCAGAATTCATCAGGAGTTAGCATAAACAAAATGGATAAACAAAATCATACTTCAGTGTTCACTGCAGAATCGTAGCACTGTACCTATTGCTTGTAACAGTCCTTAGTCCATTAAAAAACAGCAAAGAGAAGAGTCGTCAAGGTCCCCAGCCCATCTGAGCAGATGGAAGTGTCATTTCCCCAGGCTGGTCCTGGCAGGTGGTGGACCCAGGTGCAACTGCTGTGCTGGACCCTCACAGTGAAGCATGATGCTGTGTCTCTAATAAATATGTTAGAAAATAACATGGCAGAGGAAGAGGCTGATCTGAAAAGGCTCTACGGTGTATGCTTCTAACTCCATGACTCGGTGGACAGACAGGAAGATGGGGACAGACAGAAATATTCACAGTGAGAGGATCAGAGGGGCTTGAGACCTGGAAGAGGGAGGGACTAAAGGGGAAGGAGGCTAAGTGGAACATGGAGGTTTTTAGGGAGGTGAATCTACACTGGATGACACTGTGACATTGGCTATATGGCATTATTCACCTAATAAAACGCACAGAACTGCGAGCATGAATGCAAATTACAGGCTCCAGCAGATAACGTAAACCTCACTGGCTCATTAACTATAACATGTGTCTCTTACACACTTATACTCAAGGTTGCTAATAGAGCTGAAGGGAAGCTCCGTGGTAGAGCACCTGCCTAGCATGCAAGAGGCTCTGGGCTATACTTCCAGTATCACAAAAATAAAGTGAAACACACACAATAGAATAAAAATAACAACTGGAGGGGAAACTCCATGAACAGACAGGGAAGGGGCACTGCATGCAAACGCTACTGTAAGCTCAAATTTTCTCTAAATCTTAAATAGCCCTCAAAACACATCTATTGCCACCAGGCTATGGTGGCAAACAGCTTTAATCCCAGCATTTGGGAGGCAGAGGTAGGTGGATCTCTGTGAGTTTGAAGCCAGCCTGGTCTACAGAGAGAGTTCCAGGATGGCCAGGGCCACACAGAGAAACACTGTCTTGAAAACAAACAAACCAAGAAACAATAGCCAACACAACAACAACAACAAAAAAAATGTATGAATCAGAAATCATTTAAAAAGTAAAATAATACATTTCTTATTTTAAAATGAAATTAACTAATATTCTTTCTTCCTCCCTCCCTCCTGTCCTTCCTTCCTTCCTTTCTTTCTTTCTTTCCTTTTTAAGGTACAGAGCAATGAACCCAGGAGCCCATGCATCCCAGGAAATTATCCTGCCTCTGAGAATATAATCTCACTAAGTTGCCCAGGGTGGCCTTGAATTCACTAAATTGCCCAGATTGGAATTGAATTTGAGATCCCCACCCTCCCACCCCCACCCGCCTCAGCCTCCAGAGTAGATGGAATTACAAGCCCATGCTTCCAGGACAGGCAGTTTTTAATCTTTAGATATAAAAAGTAAATTAAAAAATTACAGAAAAATTAAAATGCAAGACTGGTTCGGCAGACCCTGCTGCAGAAATGAAAGGGCCCGAGGGGCACCGTCTCTCTGTTGTTGCCTCAGGGGACCCTGATTGGGAGGAGACAGGCAGTGGGGCTGACCGGAGACAGACCAGGGACAGCTGGAACTGCAGATGTGACACTGGTGTGTTACAAACCTCTGTGACAAAGGAAGACTTTATAACTTGCAGCACCAGGATCATGGTAGCTGCACTGGTTTACACCAACATTTCCTAACTAGAACTTGGTGTCAACAAAAGGACCAGGATCGACTGATAGAAAAAATGACAACTTAGGCATTGGAAAAGGCCACTAAGTCAAGAGAAAATGACCAGTGAATACTATCGATTGAATGTCTCCAACACCCCTACCCCCAGCTCATCCCTGTATCAGTGATGTTTCCCGTCACTGTCACCAAATACCTGACAAGGAGCAGGGAAGATGGCTTGTTTTGGTTCACAGTCTGTCTTTTCTATTGATGTGATAAGACACCATGGCCAAGGCAACTTCAGAAGAAAGATTTTCTTTGGGCTTATAGTTTCAGAGAGTAGAGTTCATGCCATCATGGCAGGAAGCGTGGCAGGCAGGCATGGTGTTGGAGCAGTAATTGAGAATTTATATCCTAACCCACAATTATGAGTTAGAGAGAGATAACTGGAAATCACAGGGGTATTTGAAACCTCAGAGCCTACTCCTTGTGATGCATCTTTAACAAGGCCACACCTCCTAACCCTTCCCAAACAGTTCCATCAACTAGGGAACAACTATTTGCCTATGGGAACATATGAGCCTATGGGAGCCATTGTTATTCAAACCACCACACAATCCAGGGGGTACAGTTCACTTTGAAGGAGATGGCATGGCAGCAGGCAGCTCCATGGTGGCAGAAGTGTGCAGCCAGGACACCCTCCTCCTCACATCTTAGCAGAACAGAAAGCAGAAAGGACAGGAAGTGGGGCTAGACATTTCATATTCAAACCGGGAAGAAAACGGAGCCTTTGCAAAAGAGATACAGGTCGGGAGGTCAGATGGATGGAGACCTAATCAAAAGGGACTGATGCCTTCTAGGAAGGTGAAGAGACAATAGAATCCTCTGTTGGGGACCTGGGGAGAAGCCAGCCACAAAATCAGTCTCCACAGGAATCAGCCAACCACACTAACCTGGCACTTCCCAGCCTCCAAAACTGGAGGAAATAAATGTCCATTATTTAGTCCACTCTATCTATAGTGTATCAATCAGCCTAAGTTGGCTCAGACACGATGCAGGTGTGTGTGTGTGTGTGTGTGTGTGTGTGTGTGTGTGTGTGTGTGTGTAATATATATTACAGGTAAGGGCCAATTATTGGTAAGGCTAAAGAATGCTTTCATTATGTGTGTGTGTGTGTGTGGCGGGGGGGGGGGGTTATCCAAAACTCTAATAACAAAATATAAGCAAATGACAAAATGGCCCTTAAGCATATGAAAACACATTCAGCTTCACTCATAATAAGAAATCCACACAGTAAAACTACACCAAGATATAATTTATAGCCCATCACACTGGAGGAAAGATTGAACAGGTGGCAGTACTTGTCAGAGCTGGAGAAACAAGCAGACTCTCATGCCCTGCTGGGAATTCAGGGTGGAAAATGTTAGAACCTCCTTTCTAGAAATTTATCATGAAAACATACTTCCAAGAGAAAATACATAAACACGTGACCCTCATTGTGGTGGCATTTGCACTTGCAAAAATAAGGAAAACAAACTAAATATTATACAGAGAATAGCCAAATAAACCATGGTACAGAACTACGTAACTATAAAACAAACAAAAAATGACAAAAGGCCACTGTGCATGGACACAAATGATTTCCTGAATAGCACATTAACAGTCACAAGTGCAAAAGGATACCTATGGTGCACTTCCTTTTACATAAGAAATGAAGAGTGGTCTGCAGGAAGGTGCAGCAGGTGAAACTACACACCCCCCCACACACAATTAAAGCATAAAGAAAGGTAGAGGTGCCCATGGCGAGACTTTCTGCTTTTACTCACTGCTCTGATAGTGTATTAAGTGAATGTCTATGCTCCTCTTAGGAGATGGAGATGAAAATATAGAAAAGCATTTGGGTATACAGCAGTGTGAGATGTATGACCCTTTGGAGTTCTTTACAGTGTTGTGACAGCGGTGTGTGTGTGTGTGTGTGTGTGTGTGTGTGTGTGTGTGTGTTTGTGTACGTGTATGTATGTTTATGTGTTCTTGCCTCTATGTGCATGCTGCCATCCTGGTCCTCCCTTCCCCTAAACTTCTCCAGCTCATGGGCTCCCCCACCCCCACCCTATCCAACTCATTTCTCCTTATATCCCAGCTATACTTGTTGTGCCAGGTTCACAGAGCCCCAGACCAGCCCAAGGAGCCAGACAATTCCGATGCAAACGCAAAGGTTTCTCTTTATTGTTCAAGCTGACCAACTAACAATCTGAGCAATAGTGGAGAGGCTACCTTAAATGCCCTTCCTGATAATGAGATTGACAACTACCTTATCTGCTATCCTAGAGCCTTCATCCAATAGCTGATGGAAGCAGAAGCAGACACCCACAGCTAAACACTGAGCTAAACTCCTGGAATCCAGTTGCAGAGAGGGAGAAGTGATAAGCAAAGGGGTCAAGACCAGGCTGGAGAAACCCACAGAGACAGCTGACCTGAACAAGGGGGAGCTCATGTGCCCCGGACTGGTAGCTGGGAAACCAGCATAGGACGGACCCAGACCCCGTTAAAGTGGGTCTCAGTTAGAAGGTCTGGGCCATCTATGGGACCTCTGACAATGGAACCAGGATGTATCTATCCCTGGTGCACAAAAGGATTTCATGAGCACATTCCCCATGGAGGGATACTCCCTTAGCCTAGAGACATGAGGGAGAGCCTAGGTCCTACTCCAAATGACTTGATAGGATTTTGATGATCCCTCCTGAAAGGCCTCACCCTCCCTGGAGAGTGGATGGAGAATGGGACAGGGGGATGGGAGGGAGAGGGAACTGAGATCAATATGTAAAGTAAGAAAAAATTATATTAAAAAAAAAAAAGGAAGGAAAAAGAGTTGCTGTGGTCATGGTGTCTCTTCACAGCGACAGAACACAGATGAGAAGGAAAAAAAGTCCTAGAAAAAAGATCTGGGGGTGCATGGCTTAGCCCCCCTCTGCCATTTTCTCATCTTTCACAAACATTTCCCTCTGCTTTGGGGGTTTGGAGAAAAGGGGCCTGAGGCAGAACTGCTCTGCCCCCTGCCTAGCAAGAGACACATCCTCACCATGACCAGAACAAGCCTTTTAGCAATTTGAGCTAAATCACTCCTGCCCCCAACCAGGCTTTGCAGCCTTGCAGGCACAGATAGGTTGGGTTGGGAGGGGGTTTAAGCTGCTCTGCAAAGTTCCACTGAGGGTCCTCTCATTTTGTTGCTCTTTTTGGGAAAGCCTTACTTCAATTAAAAACAGCTAAATGCTTGGCTTCAAGGGAACAGTCAGGTCAATTATAATGCAGCCACGGATGGAATATTATTATGCAACTCTTACGGATTGTGCTTTAGGGGGTTTTAATCACTGCTCCTGGGAAGACACAGGCGGAAAATGTGACACACAATGCGGTCTACACAACTTATTAATCAATCACCTAAAAAATTATATAGAGAAAAGAGTGGAAGATGCTAACAGATGAAACCAGTCCAATAGCCCACCGGCTAATGAAGGAACAGTGTGGTACCACCACATGATAGTATATTATTTAGCCATAAAAATGAACTTACTGACACAGGCTACATTATGCTAAGTGGAAGGAGCCAGTTCAAAGGCCACATACTGGGTGATTCATAGATATCCAGTGGCCCAGTGGCAAAGATGGAGACAAGGATATTAGAACTCCTGGGGAGGTGGCTCTATGGGTGCAGGGAGTTTTGGGGGGGGTGTTGCTGCAAATGTTCTGAAACCTGACTGTGGGAGTGGCCACAGATGTTAGAAAATGCTGATGAGAATACTGGAGCGGGACAGGCTTATGAATCATAACTCAAATGAGGTTAACAAGGGGGCTGGGGACATGGTTCAGGGCACAAAGCACTTGCCACATGAGCTTGAGGATGGACGTTCAGATTTCCAGTACCCACATAAATAAATACCAGGCAGGCGTGGAAGGCACAGTCAGGACAGACTGGCTAGCTATACCAACCAAACTGCTGTGCTTTAGGTGCAAGTGAGAGACCCTGCCTCCATATGTTAAGATATTTGATGCCAACCTCTGGTCTGGTCTCCCACACATGTGCACACACATGCACATGTATCTGTATGTGCCTACACATTTCTCATGACACCCCAAACTCTGGTAGTCTGGTTGCCTTCCACCTACCAGCCTCAGCTAACAGCTCCTGGGCTTATGAATTTTGAAAGTCCAGGTGCATCTAGCTGCTGCTTGAAATGGCTGTTGGAGCTGGTGTCACCTACCCTGTCCTCTTTCCTGCCCCTTCTGCTGCCCCCTCCCTGCTCAACACCCGGTGTGCACCCTGCCCCCCAGTGTTCCTGTTAATCTCTTCTTTAGTTTCTCTGTTTGTGAGTCCCAGCTCCACATCTGCCCACTATCCACATCACACGGGGCACCGGCTTGGTTCTGCAGCTTCTGTCTAGGCACTGGGCATGCAGATGGCTGGCAAGTATTTGCTCATCCTACAGGGCCCAGCCACACAGACACTTTCTGAGAAAGACTCAGTCACCCTGCCTGAGTTGGAGCCTGGCTTTGCCATGTCTTAGCTGTGTGGCTCCTTACCTCAAGCTTGCTGTTCTTGCTGTGGGATTAATGGAGTCAATGTTGGGAAAGTGGCACGGGCAGGGCCTTGGCATGATAGCTATGTGGGCTCTGTCAGGTCCCCCAAAAACCTGGGACAAGGCTTACTAGGTGAGTGTAGCTCCTTTCAGCACTTCTCACCCCACCCCTACCCTGGACCGCTCCAGCCCAGGGGCTGGGTTTGATTCCCCTCCTCCAGCTGCTCTACCATATAAACCCACCAGTTTGAATATGCACTCTCTTGGTCCTTGGCTCCTCTCTTGGTCTGCTTGCCTTCTCTTCTCTCCTCTCTCACTCTCCCCGTCTCTCTTCTCATACATAGCCCTACTCAGTCTGGACTCTTCCTCAAATCGACAATAAAATCCTTCTCCTTAGCCACACCTGGGAGTAGTCATGTCTTCATTTTCATTCAGGTGCTCCAAGTACTACAGTATCATACTAAGGATATGACACCACTCTTAACACTCAGGATATGACACCACTCTAGACTCCCAGGCCATTTATTCCTCTTTCTATTACTCAGAAGCAATTTCCAAGCAGAACCTCTGTTACCTCAGAGGCATCTGTGGTAGTTTCAATGCTTGTCCCCTCCAAGCATTGACTTGTCACTGTCACAGTACTAGGTAGATGGGACCTGTGTGCTGGGGATACAGCTCAGGGGAAAAGGCGCTTCCAGTTGCACAAAGCGCCGGTGCAGTTACCAACACAATGTGACCTGGGTACTGTAGAGGAATGTCCGAAGTTTAAGGCCATTCATAGCTACCCGGTGAGAGGCCAGCCTAGTCAGCACAAGACCTTACCTTTAAAAACAAGAACGAAACCAAAAAACTTGAGGTAGGCCCTGTCCTTGGAGACGTTATAGACACGCTACCATCTCTGCCTCAGGTCCCCATTCTGCAGAGGGCTGGCACTGCACTGAGGCTAAGTGACAATGCAGCATTCTTCCTTGTAGGGCCACAGGGTACAGGGCAATGACAGCCACACTGATAACAAATGTCTGTGTGCTGACAGGCTGCCTGCTGTCGTTGGTAGTGGGTCTGGATTTAAAGAAACTGGTCAAAGCCCCTGCTCAAACACGAAAAAGGTGACCGGGAGCCTTTCCCTTTGGAGCAGGGCTTCCTGTGGGAGGAGCCTCTGGACCTGCCTCAGCTAGCCCACTCAGAGCTTTGAAACAGGCTTGGTGCAAGCTGCTGGATGAGGCCTGGGCCATCAGATCCTCCTCCTAGAGCTGCCTGAGGACAGAGGACATGACTCAGAGGAGGCACCTGGAGGGGCATAGCCTGCCGGGAGAGGGCGTGGAGGTCACTTGTCCATCTTAGTCTATCATAGTCATGAAGATGCAAGTAGTGTCCCTGGGGAGGCCTGAGACTGAGCAGACACACCCCACAGGGAAGCATGAGGCAGAGACACCACAGACACTGTACATGCTTAGGGAATGTGTAACTCAGCAGTCTGCAACAGAAAGCCCCACGTCTTGTCCTCCCTTGCATGCTGAAAACCACATCAAAAAGGTACCGTGGTGACAGCGGCCAGACTAGTTAGAAGGGCATGAGAGGGAGGGCATGGGAACAAGATTTTTCAGGACTGGATCTTATCCCTTCCAATCCCAGCAGCTCCATCTACTAGCTGTGTGACCTTGGGCAAGTTGTTTAACTCTTCTGTGCTTCAGGTCCCCATCTGTAAAGTAGAGATAACATCGATGCCTCCTTCCTCACAGAGCTAAAGGACTGTGGCTGGCACAAAACAGCCCTCTCCAAATGCTGGTGACGGTTGTATTTCTGAAAAAGCCAAAAGAGTCATCTGCCTCACACTGCCATCCTTTGTACCATTCCCACCAGGGTTTCACCACTGAGGTCGGAAGTGACAGAACCCTCCAGATCCCAAACCTTAAAGCAAGACAGGCAGGAATTAGGCCGGGCTGTCAGTGTGCTGAAGGGACACATCAGAGGGCACAGCAGATATTGGGAGCTTGAGATAGGATGCTCATTACTTCTATTGCACATATGTGGGGTTCCTAGCCAGATGGTCAGATACCAGAGTAGGGCCACCATTTCTTCGTGTGACCTTGGGCAAATGTTGACCTCTCTGTATCTCATCTTTAAAGGAGGCTGGTAGGCTATCTACCATTGAGATTGGTCGGGACTCAGCAGGGTGCCTGGCCTATCCACCTCTCAGGGCATAATTGGCTGTCCTGGCTTGCTGGGATGGGGGTGGGTGGGAGGTGTAATCAGGTAGGCGAGGAAGCCTACAGATCTAGTTAGGACATGTTTCCTCTTCTCTACATCGAGCAAGATTATTTCTGCAATTGGAAAACACAATTGTGTTCTAAAATAGTATTATACCTGCTGGAGTCTCTGGCTCGCCCCTCCATGGTACAGGAAGCTCTGTTCCTTCTCATTCCCCCTTCCCCAAACCCTGCCTGCTCAGAGTCTCAGAACAAAGGAAAGGTGTCAAAAAGTCCAGTTCTGCATTCTTGGCTGCTATTCAGCTTCATCCCCTGGAGTTGCTACTGCCCAAGTCCTTGCCTAGGTGCTCAGCTTTCAACCATACCAGGGCACAAACTCAGCTTGCGGTGGACGCATCATCACCCCAGCCTACAAGCCATACAACTTTCCTGGACAGGTGAGTTCTCTGGCCTTCTTCTCTGAGATCAGTGAACCCATGGGGTATTGCTTTGCTTAACACACCTGTTTTATACTTTTTCAACTCAGCTTCATTTGGCTTACTGAATCGAGGCAGAAACCCATCAGGGGGGTTGGGGGGGCAGAAAACCTATTACCATCCAGCTCAGTTTGTGGTTAGCACAGCTTTTTCTCCACCCTCCACTTTATGGCCCCCCCGACACACTAGAAGGGATGCTCTTAAGAAACAGTCTTAAGTCTGACTTCTGCCCATTCTTCAGCCCTGTTTGGAGCCTCGTCCATGAGGCAGTGATGACTTGACTATGAAGCTCTAATGTAATTTCCAGCTGCATGTCCCTATGTTATGACAGTGTCAGGTCCAAAGCCCTCTCCCCGCCAAATGACAGTGCTGGTGACACTGTCCTAAAGCACTCTGGCTGGGTAAACAGAGGACCGTTATCAGGCAGGCAAGCCTAAAGGTTTCTGTTTGGTACATAAGATCTCTCAAGGTAGTTCCTTTCTACAAGGAACCAGCCTTAATCCTCTAGGAACCTCCTTTAACCAAAGTCAGCTACCCCTGGCAAGGGCAATTTGGACAGCCCAGTGTAAGGGGTATGGTTTTTCCACCCGCCGCCTGGTATTGTCCCGCTGCCGCGCCAGCCCCAAATAACACACAGAGACTCTGTATTTGATATTATACTGTTGGCCAGGTACTAGTTTCTTATCGGCTAGCTCTGCCTTAGTTATTAACCCATTTGTGTTAATCTATGTGTGTCCACGTGTTCTTACTGGGAGCCGGCTGCTGCATACTGCTCTCTCCTGACTCTCCATCTTGACCCCCTCCTTCCCTACTTCCCTATTTCCTCCTTGTCTCCTAGTCCCTCCTATCTTCCTTTCCTATTGGCCAACAGTGCTTTATTATTAACCAGTATGAGAAACATATACAGAATGACATCTCCCATCAGCCCAGACTTTTTCAGCTCAGACCCCCACCCTGCTGACTGTCCTACAAAATTTTCTTGCTTTTCCACCATTTTGCTCTGTACTTCCTCTCCCCAGAGATTGCCTTGTAGGCCTGACCCCCAATACACCTTCCTTCCTGCCGATAGAGTGGTCTAGTCCAGTGGTTTCTCTGTGCCATCTTGTATAAATACTCAGTCTTTCCTGTAATCACCTCAGTACCGAGCCAGGCGCACTTGTTCTTTGACTGTGGGCGCCCTCTTGGAAGCACTATGCACACTGGATATACTTCATTTATTTACCTTTCTGCTTGATCCCATTTTGGCATGTCTTTGCATTCTGGCACCTGAAACTACAAGCTTGGGCTGGGGATGTAGCTTAGTTGGTAGAGTTGCTTGCACAGTATACACAAACCCTAGTGTTGGATTCCTCAGAACAGCATAAAGTGGGTGGGTGCTACAGGCCTGTGATCCCAGCATTCGGCCTTAGAAGATTAGAAGAGGGGCAGAAGTTCAAGGTCATCCTCCATTCAAAGTGGTTTGATGTCAATCTGGGCTACATGAGAACACCCCCACACATGCACACACACATACGAAGACAGGGTTTCAGTGTATAGTCAAAGCTGGCCTCACGTTAGTACTATTCCTGATTCAGACATAAAGTAACTGGGATTACAGGCATGTAAACACAGGATTGCAGCATCCCTAAAATAAAATCACAAAAGAAAGAAGTCACAAGCCTATCTTAGATCTCTTCCTCACCTGACATCAGTCCTTTTTATCAAGAGCTCAGGTTCTTAGGTTGTTTTTACCTGAAGAACAGTACTCAAAAACCCAGACATGAGTGTATGTGGGGAGCATTATATGGGGTGTCTCTGCCTCCAGCTTCTCCAGCCCATTTTATGCATGGATTGAGGCATTGTTCATGCACACATGTGCCATGCACCCTCTGTGTGGTTCTGAATCTGCTCCCTTTCTGTGTGAGTTGACTAACCCTGAAGCACAGGGCTTCCCCGTCTCCCCTTTCCTGTAAATCTATACTCATGACTTTCGTGACCTCAGGCTGGCCTATCAGGTGATTTTCTTGGAAATGACATGTTTTCACAAGTCCTAATCCACACTCTTGGAGAGGAGAAAGAACTTGTAGCTAGAGTTACAGAGTGAAGCTAAAATGCTCCGCCACAACCCCCCAGGTTCTGCTCCTGCCTTCCTGTTGGCAATACCTTGGGAGGTTGTGGGGACATTAGGAGGTGCAGCCTGGCTGGAAGGAGCAGGTCTCAAGGGTTTTTATAGAGCCCTGTGACTCTGCTCCTTCTTTTATGGCCCAAGCTTCCCCTGCCTAAGGCCACTCCACTCACTCATGCTTTGCCATATGCATTCCTCTAGCCCTCAGGACCCCTTTGGGAGTCACATGACCTTTTACATGGGTCATCTAAGACTATCTCCATATCAGATATTTACATTATTATTCATAAGAGCAACAAAATACCATTATGAAGTAGCAACAAGATGATTTTATGGGTAGGGTTCACCACAACTTGAGGAATGGTATTAAAGTGTCGCAGCATTAGGAAGGTTTAGTTAGAACCACTGCTCGAACAGCACGAGACACCACTGGATCCCCTGTTCACCTTCCGTTGCTCTGCAGTTTTAGGCAAAGACACTTAGTTCTTCAACATGTGAATAAAACTTCATGATCCATGTTTGCTATATGTGTTATTTTAAGATGTTATTTTTAACTGTGTGTGTATGGGGGTATATAAACATTAGAGTAGGAACCTGTGGAGGCCAGAGGAGGGCATCAGGTTCCTGGAACTGGAGTTACCCAAGTTTTGGGTTCTGCAGTAAGTGTTCTTAACCATTGAGCCATCTCTCCAGCCCTTGCGTATTTTTTTTTTAAAAGATATTCTTCATTGATTCTTTTCCTTTAATCCCGAGTTTGCTAAGGGATGTATGTGTGTATGTACGTGTGTACATGTACATATGTGTGGATGCACATGTATGCATGTGCATCTGGAGATCACAGGACACTACATATCTTATGTGATTTCTCTCTACCTTAACTTATTATGGCAGGATCTTTCAATTGAAACTTGAGCATGCAGATTTAGCTAGTCTAGCTTAGTCAGTTTGCTCTTGGATGCCCTGTCTTTGTCTCCAGAGTGCTGAGATTATAGGTGGCCACCACACCTGTGGCATTTATGGCCTTTATGTGTGTGCTGGGGATTCCAGCTCCTGCCCTTGCACTTATGCAGTCTGAGGCACATTACCCACAGATTCATCTCTTGGCCCCTTTGTTCTTTCAAATACTGGTGGATTTGGTGATGTTCTCCTAGGGGTGCTAGTGCCTACATTCATGAAGGACCATGCTCTGTCATTTTCTTTCCTAGTACTGAGTTTGCTTGGTCATAGTAGTATATCGTGCTGGCTTCATAAAATGAGCTGGGAAGTACACCCTCATCTGTTTTCAGGAAGAGACTACACTACACAGAACTCTTGGTAGCTTTATCTGTGAAAGTGTCTGGGCTTGTGTTTTCTTTTGGGGATGGTTTATAACTACAAACTTAATTTCTCTGACACACAGCTTGGGTGCACAAATTACCTATTTTTCTTTTCCTAAGTGTGAACAGTTTGTATCATTCAAGATCATTGCTTCATTCATTTTAAGTTGTGGAATGAAAGGGGAAAGCACTGTTTGCAAAATGCTCTTAGGCTCCCAAGAACTATAGAAACATTAGACGATTATTTCTGTCATCTTAACTATGACTGCCACAAAATCAACTAACATTTCTTAGCATCGCCAAGGAATCCATCACATTCTTTGAGCTGAGGTTCTTTTTGTTTTTATTTTTTTTTTTTTTTGTTTTTTTTTTCAGGAGTTCTATAAATTTGAAGACAGTGTGTGGATTATTTTCATTATGATCACCATATGATCAACAGTGTTTCTAAAGTATCTCCGTGTTCTTTTACTATCTGGCCAACTTTGGGTCCCTAGGAGCATGCGACGACACAAAGCCCATTTGTAGGACCTTCATTTAACAGCATCATAGAACAATAGTTATACCCTTCTCTCACCCAGAGGGAAGAGAGAGCAGCCATGGACTCTGCCAGACTCCTCTACTCCCGCAGGATACCCCCCCCCCCAGGGAAGGGGAAATGTGAGGCCCAGCTGAATGGTGGGAGGGATCCTGTGGGAATCCACATCTTAAGACTCTTCCCATCCTCTGGCCTTCTCTCAGCTCAGGTGTAAATGAGTAATTTGGAGGCTGAGATGTGAGCACGGACTTGCCTTCTACTGAGGAAGCAGAGAGTGACTCTGGAACGTTCCCAGGGCACCTGCAATGAGCAGCCTCACTGTCACTGTGGGTAGTGGTGCTATGCAACCTGCTTCAGCACAAAGGAATGAGCAGAGGAACAAGGGCTGGTTGTGCAGTCTGCATCCCACGTGGGCAGCAAGTTTAGTATGATGGTTGGCGAATCTTGTCGTTTTGGCTAGACTTAAAATCCCACAAAAACATACCTCTGGGTGTCTAGAAAGGTGTTTCCAGAAAGGTTTAATTGAGGCTTCACCCTAAATGTGTGTGGTGTCATTCAGTGGCGTACAGTCCCAGTCTGAATCCTGCCTGTGGGTGGGTTCCGACTGGCTGCCTTGCGTTCCTGCTGTCATGATGGATTGACTGTACCCCCCCAAAACTGTGAGCCAAAATAAACCCCTTTATAAATTGCTTTTGTCACGTATTTTGTTATGACAATGAGAAGAACGAATTAATAAGCCACCGACACCACTTCCATCAACAAGCCAGCCCTGCTGTGTTCAAGCTGAGATACAAGGGAGACAGGGCTCAAGATCTGAGCTTGGTCAGGTTCTGTCCTTCCTTCAACCCACGAGCTGTTTCCTGAGCAACAACTATGTATAGCTGATCTGTTGTGGGCAGGGGCACCAGGGAGCGAAGTACACCATAGGCTCTACCTCACACAGCGGGGGAGCTGGAACACTTCAGACAACACACTCCTGACACACCTGGGACCCCAGGTTCCACCACTCTTGCTGAGTTGTGTGAAGATGTGAGTGGATGAAGCAAGCAGGTTTCCTGCCACCCGGAAGGTCCCCTGCATGAGGTATTGCTCTGAGGAAGCTTGATCCAAAGGGACCAGGAGGACAGAGCTGGTCTGTGGCGGGGTCAGTCCAGCCCCACGAAGGTTAACACAGCAATCCAGGTTTCCTGACAGACCTGCAGACCATCCCTGTCACTGAGATACTGTTTCTTCTCCAGATGCATGACAGGCCTGCTCCAAAGTCACAGGCTGTAGAGCAGAAACCCCACAAGTGAGACATTCCCAGGAGCAAAGGTCCTGCTCCAAGGATCCTAAGACAGTGGTCTGGTCCCCATGATGGGAAAGCAATGGGCTCCCAGCCTGGACAGACTCAGCAGAGACCACGGAGTTAGTTAGGTCAACCTGGGATAACACCAATAGGGCAGTGGTGGAACCAAGTATATAGGTAAGAAGACCAGAAGGGCCAGCGCTGGGATCCTTGTATGACCCTGGGCAAGTTACTGCACTTCTCTGAGCCTCAGTTGCTCATCTGTTAAATTGTGTTGTGAAGGCTCCCCACCCCCATCCCACAGGGCTAATGGAAAGGATTAAATGCAAGCAGATGCATCTAAATGTTAGCACCATGTTTCACTCATAATAACCCGTTAATGAATGGCAACTGCTATTAGATTGCTTCTGAATGCCATTCAAGATGGGCTGTCCCTAAGGGAACAAAAGAAGTTTAGTGGTCCACTCTTTGTAAAGATTAGAGAAATAGGAGAAATCCAAAGATAAACTGTGATGTGGGGAGGGGCTGTCCCTGCTGGGAAGGTAGACAAGCTCCAATCAGCACAGACCTCCCCTGGATTAAATGCTGGGGGTCTGGCTGACCTCCCAAGTGTTTTTCCACTCAGGGCCTGGGCGTCCTGCCCCCTCTCTGGACTCACACTGGGCCCTGGAAGCTAAGTGGGCTGAGCAGCTGGAAGCCCATGGAAGGGCGGTGTTTTCCTCCCAGGAAAGCGCTGCACCACAGCACGGAGCGCTATTTACAAATAAAGCCTGTTCTGGCTCCACCACCCACACAAGCAGGCCCTTTATTCCATTTCAATATGCCTAATTCCACAGAAAGTGCACTGCAATAAACAGAATTAATCAGTGCTGGATGCCCAAGTGAGTGTGGGCAGGTGTCAGCACAGGCAAGGGGCCTGTGAGGGGAAAGGAAAGTGTAGCTACCATCAAGCGCCTTGCTGCTGAGGATAGCATAGAAGGACTTAACCGAAGGTGGGCAATTTGTTGCAAGCAAATTACCCGAGTGCCTACAACCACCTGGCAATCTCAGGCAATGGTAAAGTTTTATAAAATGTGCCTCCCTTTGCCTTCATTCTAACTAAATGAACAGAGTATCTTTGTTGCCCATCTTCCCAATAGTACATAACTCTTGGAGGTCAGAGACAGTGTCCCCCAGCACCCACCGTGTGTGTGTGTGTGTGTGTGTGTGTGTGTGTGTGTGTGTGTGTGTGTGACCCAATGAGTTTCATTAAACCTACAGGTGCAATTTAAACAGTAGTTGCATCACTAAAGAAAATGTCTCTCCATCCTCCAGCAAATATTAGCTGCCTATTAATCCTTGCTGAGGGCTGGGGAGGAAACTTGTGATCCCCTATCTATAATGTAATGTTGACAGGTGCTGCAACAAAATCCCAAAGACAAAATGGCTTACGCACTGATTATTGCTGACAATTCTGGAGGCTGGACAGCTCGACATTAAAATGCCAGTGGATTCTGTGCCTGGTGAGGACCCTCTTGCCAGGTCACTGATAACATAGATGAGGGTTCCACCCTCATGGTCTAGTTGCTTTCCAAGGGGCCCCAACTCCTGAACCCAACACTGAAGGGTGAGGATTTGAGTGTGTGAATTTAAGAGAGACACGCAGTCTACACCCATGTTTACTACAATAACTAATGGTGCCATTAGTTTGTTTCTTTTTATCTTTTCAACAGCCTTGAGTCAAGCATGTTCCTTAGTAGGGACAGGGAGGCTCAGACAGGTAGAAGATGTTCCAAGATCACACAGCCATGAAGGAATGGAGTAGAGCTGGGACATGTGCTGTCTTTCCTCATTAGAACCCAAAGCACTTTCCAAATGCCCCACATTTCCCAAAACCCCATTTTGCCTTATCTTCCCTATGACAGTCTGTTTGCCATACTGAGTTATGGGGTCCTGGGATCCCAAGATAAATGTATGCATGCAAACATGCATGCATGTACACACACACACACACACATACACACACACACTCACATGCATGCTCCAGACCCTTTGTTGCAGACTCCAGCCTTGCCCTTGGGCTAGGCACTCTTTTAGTCACCTGTGGTCAAGTCTATGAAATCATTCTGCACTGCATCCCATTTCTCCTCAGTGTGTTTCATTATCTACCTCTCTCAAATGCCACCTGGGCCCAATATCGGCACTCCACATCACTGCAGGCCCAGCATCTATGACTATTCAAACACATGCTGTCATGTATCACAGTGATTTGGGTCCTGGCCAGTGTCCTTGCATGCAGAGTCTCTGGCTCTTGGATGAGTTGTTAGTTATCCCTAGTAAGGGGTTCAGCACTGCACATTACACCCTGGGCTTTGGGATTTAGACAAGACTCATTAGGCACAAGCTTTGTTTCAAAACCTACTTTAGGCCAGTGAGTGGGACTTCATTACATCTGGAAGAACCTGGGACATCACCTCACTCCACCAGGTAGCATGGAATGATACATGTGAGGCGACACAGCTCTGCTTAGAACATGAGCTAATTAATCATGCACTTGCAGTAGCTGCTGGTCTGGATTGGATGCTAGCCCTGAAGCTGCCTGCTATAGCCATAGCCTAGCTCATAGCTTCCTCTCTCCTGCCCTTTGCATGTGTCATAACAAGTCCTGGTGTCAGGGCTATCAAGGGTATCCACAGTGTTTGCAAAACAGCCTCAAAAGAGCTGGGCTGTAAGAAAATGCTCCACATCCTTAGCTATCAGGGAAATGCAAATCAAAACAACTTTGAGATACCATCTTACCCCTGCCAGAATGGCTAAAATTAGAAACACCAGTGATGACTTATGTTGGAGAGGATGTGGAGAAAGTGGAACACTCCTCCACTGCTGGTGGGAGTGCAAACTCATACAGCCACTTTGGAGATCAGTATGGCGGTTCCTCAGGAAAATGGGAATTAGTTTACCACAGGACCCGGCAATCCCCCTCTTAGGCATATACCCAAAGGATTCACATCAATGCAACAAAGACATCTGTTCAACTATGTTCATAGCAGCACTATTTGTAATAGCAAGAACCTGGAAGCAACCTAGATGCCCTTCAATTGAAGAATGGTTAATGAAGATGTGGCACATCTACACAATGGAATACTACTCTGCAGAAAAAAATAATGGTATCTTGAAATTCGCAGGCAAGTGGATGGCACTTGAAGAAACCATCCTGAATGAGGTAACCCAGTCACAAAAAGAGGAACACAGTATGTACTCACTCATATATGGATTTTAGACCTAGATCAAATGATCACCAGCCTATAATTCACATCACCAGAGGAACTAGGATACAAGTTGTATTCTAAGAGATTCATATAAAGTCCCCTCACAGAACTGGGAAGGGACAAGTCCCCCAGACCTCAGGTATAGTGGGGGAGGACAGCTAATGGAAAGAGAAGTAGGAGAAAATGAGAGGGAGGAGAGGAAGGCATGTGTGACTAGGAGGATTGAGCCTGGTTAGGAATGGAAAATAGGAAAGAGAGAGAGAGACAGAGACAGAGAGAGAGAACATAAAAGAGGGAGCCAATATTGGTTTGAAGATAAAGTTGAACACAAAGAAAGGTCGAGGGAACTACAAGACTGCTCCCAACTAACAATCTCAGCTTCCGTGGAAAGGCTATCATAAATGCCCTTCCCGGAGAGTGAGATCAACAACTAACTTCTCCATGGAGTCCTCAACTAATGCCTGTTGAAAACAGGAGCAAACACCCATACATAAACACTGAGTCAAACTAGAACCCAGAAGCAGATGGAGAGGACAAGACCATGCGGTAGAAGTACATAGAGACAGCTTACCTGAACAAGGAGGAGCTAAGGGCCACTAGACTGATAGCTGGGAAGCCAACAGAGGTCTGACTCGGACTCCCCTGAATATGGGTCTCAGCCAGAAGGTCTGAGCAGTCTAAGAGACCTCAGACAGTGGAGCCAGGATGTATCCCTGGTGCACAAAAGGACTTTGCAAACATATCCCCCATGGAGGGATAACTGCCTTATTCTAGAGATAGGAGAGAAGCCCTAGTCCCTACTTCACAGGACCTGTCAGATCTACATGACCCCAACTGGATGGCATTCCCCTACATATTGTATTGTGGTGGGGGGTTGGGAGGGGAGGGTGTTTAGAGTGCATGGGAGAGGGTAGAGAGGGCAAAGGGAGGGAAGGAGGGAGGGAGGGCTTGGGGGGAGGGAGGGAGGGAGGGAGAGGGAACTGGGATCGACATGTAAAATAATAATAATAATAAAAAAAAAAAAAAAAAAACGCTTTGACTCCAAAAATTTAAGTTGAAGAACAAGTTACTGGGGAAAAGTATTTCTATTTTTGTTTCCACAGAAAATGAAAAGATGTGGATTCCTTCCAGACTAATGTGGTTTGATCACACCAGACCGCCTGAAACAGAGTACAAGCTGATCCTACATTCCAAACAGCTGGACAAAACAGCCCTACAGACTACAGCTAGGATATCTGAATCTTCTTCGAATCCCCCAAGACAGCGCCCCTTACCAGCAGGAAGTAGTTTGGAAAGAACGACGCCCAAATTCCCAAATATTGTGTATAAATGTTTGTTTTCATTTAATTGGACTTTGTTATATAAAATTAAATAAAAAATACTCTATATGCAAAAAAAAAAAAAAAAAAAAAAAAAAAAAGAGCTGGGCTGGCCCACTGCCTAGCGCAGTGTAGGAGGCCACCCTGCTGATGCTCAGAGCTGTACACTATGGACCCAGCAGCCAGCAGGGGCTGCCCAGCTGATCCTGTCCTCAGCTGGGCCACCACCTGCTGAAGTAAACCAGCTTTGGAGATCTTCCCCACCCACATCCCCGCACATGCAGTCCGTGGCCCGTCGTCCCCTCACCTTGAGCCCACTGCTTTCTGCTTCAGAGCCTGGGTCCACACCAGTGATGTAAATGCCAAGGCCGTACTCAGCTCCACCTCGGATCGTGAGGCCCAGGGACCGGCCGTCCCCCAGCACTAGGTTCACCTATAGGAAGAAGAGAGGTAGCTACATTAATCTGGAGGGAGCCAAGCTCTGGTGGGGAAGAGCAGCACACCACAAAACACCCTCCCAAGTCCCGGAAAACACCAGATCCTAGCCAACACAGCAGTGCTAGGCAAGGCCTTGTGGAAATCCCCAAGGCTTGCCTCAGCCCTGCCTTACCTGTCCCTCTGTTCACTATAGGAACACAGGCAAAGCAAGGCACTATCCCCAAAGGCCCCTTAGCACTAACATTCCCAATGCATTCACCCGTGAGGATGGTGTCTATTAACAGTACATCTTGGGGCTGCCATGAGCATCACCTAGGCTTCAGCCAAAGGTGACTTCTTGCTTCGGGGGCTCGGCCCACATACTTACTCCTGTCTTCCCTCCATAGGATCAAAGCTTGGTTGCAGCTTGGTGCCACAACCATTTGAACCCAGGAGACCTCCCTGGAGGGCCTCCCACCACTGCAGGGTTTCCAACACCATTGTTCTGCTGCGTTCCACTCCATTCTGCACACTCAAGGCACACCAACCCAGTAGTAGATCCCTCTGCTGATGTGGGGGCTATGGAGATGCATAGACATTACCCTACTCAGGAAGTAGTGCCACAGATCCAGAGCACAGGGAGGGACACATGAACCACAGGGCCACAGAGAGACACAGGCCCAGATAGAAATCCAGGGAGGCAGGGTTTTCTGGGAAAAGAAGTGTCTCTGAGAAAGTGGGAGGCTGAACACATAGGTAGAGCTGTCAGTGCTGAATAGTAGGGGCACAAGCCTTGGGGGTGAGCCCCAGGGTCCTCTAAGGGGAGAGGTGCATAGGAGAACAAGTACCTCAGGCATGTGATGATTATGGGGAAAAAAGAGGGGCTAGCTCAAACCTAGCCCAGAGAGATAAAAACCCCCCCCCCCACCGCATCAAGAGAAGACTCATAAAAATGTAAAACACCCATGGTGGAAAGTGGAGGACATGACCCTCAGGCATCACGGAGGGCAAATGTCACTATTGACTGTCTTTTTTATTTAATGATCTAATTTTGATTTTACGTGTATTGGTGTTTTGCCTACATGTGTGTCTGTGTGAGGGTGTCAAATCCTGTGGAACTGGAGTTACAGACATTTGTGAGCAGCCATATGGGTCCTGGGAATTGAACTCAGATCCTTTGGAAGAGGAGCCAGTGCTCTTAACCACTGAACCACGCCTCCAGCCCCAACAATGAACTGTTTTATTCTCCAAGGTGAATAGTTACAGTATGTTCTATCCCAACCCCAGGAAGAACCTTTTCCATCACTCCAGTACCTGGTTTATTCAGCATTCACCTGGACAGAGGTACCAAGAGACGAAAGAGCAGGGAAGTCATTTAAATTCTCTGTCTCGGCTCTGCTTATCTGAACACGAGAACAAAGCTGGTATCTGCTTTTCTTTATAAAGACACAAAACTGGTGCCACATAAAGTTTTAATAAATTTTAGGACATGTTCAATAAATGGGATCCATTGCTGGGTGGTTCCATTTTGCATGTGGTAAAGCTCTTGTAGGGAAAAACAAAACAAAACAAAATTTTAAAAAACCTGCTGACCCAGGCAAGTCTATCTGACTGTAGCCAAGACCAGTCCAGGTGCTTAGCTTTCTCCTGCTCTCTTCCTTTACCCCTGAGCAGCACAGAGGGGTGGTGAAGGGTCCAGCTATGACTCTGTGAGTGTGGTAGCCACTCAGGATAGCCTTCCTCAAGCTACCAAGGGATGCACGTGACCATGAGTCAAGGGGGATCAGAAAAAACAGGCCTGTCCTCCTGAACCCATGGCTCTACAGACTCCCAGCTCAGATCCAAGAGCTGCTGCCCAGACTTGAAGTTCTGCCCCACCACCCTGCTATAGGGCCCACCTAAGGCTTGTATGGACTTGAGTTGACCTAGGTCTGATGCCCACCCTGGTCCCTTGTCACATATGGGCTTGTACATCTGGGAGGTAAACTTCAACCCCTCAACCTTGGTTTCCTCACCTAGAAGGGAGAAGGGTAGAGACACACTGAGAACACCCAGATTGTTGCTATTTGCAGAAGGGCATCATAAGGCAAGCCACTGGCTAAGCTTCCAGAAGCAGAAACAATTCTTGGGAGGTGATGACTGTTGGCTGCCTCATGTCCTAGACAGACTGGTGGATATGAGCGGGCACTGTCCTTCTATCCAGACATGTGATCCAGAACCTTGTGTCCAAGCATAGACAGAGAAAAGCCTGTGGCAGGGTCAGTCCCTGGAGAGGCTCCTGCCAGTGTAGGGTAATAGGGAAACAGAAAAGGGGATGTGGGAAGGTGCAGGAGATCCCCTGGGACAAGGGCTGGGGTGTTCACCACTGAGGCTTCACCAGAGTCATACCCAAAGCCTCCCCAGAGCTTCTCTCACTTCCAGCACCAGTGAAGCCTCTACTGTGACAGCCATGCAACCCCCTCCTTCCTTGCCAGGCCTGTGTCCTCTTACCACCACTGGTGTCTGCAGCACTGAGGAATAAATTGTGGAAATCAGAAGCTCAGGACAAAAGCAGTCTCGAGAGTGGACAGTTTGGATCAGACAGCTAGGCTGCCTTCCTTCCGGAGGCTCAAGACTGTGCCAGCATCCAGGGGCCTGTCTCATCTCAGAAATTAGAACTCCGCCCCTCCCCCCACTTCCAGCACCACATCAAGTCACCTCTGACCCATACCCTCCTATGCCTCCTCTGAGGACACTGGTGACACTGGGCTGCCCATATAACCCAGGACAATTCTGTATCTCAAGACCCTTCACTGAGTCACCTCTGCAAAGTGCGTCTGCCACACAGAGCTTGTAGGTTCCATGAGGGAAAAAGGAAACAGTACGTGTCCTTAGACACAGCAATATCCTGTTACCCTGGTATCCTCTTATGAGCAATCCTCTTTCCATAGACCCTGGGCTTGGTGGTACCGAAGCTTGGGAGCAGAGCCCTGGGAAACAAACCCAAGAGCCCTGTGAACTGCAGGGAGGGAGGGGGGAGTGACCATTCCACGGCACAGCCTAGCCACTGGGTCATACCAGGACTCTGTGCGGCTGGAGTGTGGTGGAGCTGGGCTAGCATAAGGCCAGAGTAGGTGACAGACACAGGCTAGTGTTTTAGAGTAGATGGAGAGAAGCCAGGTCAACTTCTGGGGACCCCTATAAGATGAGACGAAATACAGAGGTGGGCTTCAATCAGCAGTAAGGGTGAGGATGACTGGGGTGAGCAGATAGCTTCAGCCTCAAGACTGCTCCCCAGCAGGACAGAACCATTCCAGCTGTGCCTTCAGGGCATAGGCACAGCAGAGACCCCACCCTACACCTAGGCACCTGCCTCACCAGGCAGGCCCTTGCAGCTCCCAGGCACAAGGATGTGAAGATTCCACAGGCAGGGAAGAGATATGCTGTTAAGACTAGGCACCCAAGCCCAGGACACTAGGACAGCAGCAGGTACCTGAAGCAAGCCTCCCTGAATCCCAGAGATGAAAACAGGGCACCTCCCATCTCCTTGATTCCCCCAACAGATCATTCACATTAGACCAGAATGGAATTTTGATCACAGAAATATAATAAAATTCTACCAACCACAAGGTTATCTGCCTCCATCACATGCTGGAAATGCAACCAGTGTTTGACATGAACAGAATTCATTTATGGGGGAAAATGAGGGTGTTCTTGCCAAGCAGGAAGAACACCGCTGCCATGATGCATTTACTAGATCAGGAACAAATCACTCCTGGAGTCACCAGACTTGTCTCTTGTCGCTGTGGAGATGGTGCTCAGGTTGCAATACAGTTCCTCCATTAATGTCACTCTTGGTTTCTGTCACCAGTCTCACTTTCTAGAGAAGGAAACTGAGGCTTAGTTCTCATTGGGTTGCAAAATGATGGAGCCATGATCCACACAGGCCTGAGTTCAGTCCAGGTCTTGTCCTCCACTGCTGGGCACCTGGGGACAAGCCTCATTACTTCTCTATCTTCATGTTCTCCACAGGCAAAATGGGAATCATACCAACTGCCTGGGGCATGTGCTACTGGTGGCCCAGCCAGAGGCCATCCCCTGTCATGTCTTGTGTTGAGTCCAGAGATCAAGGGGAGTTTCCCAGAAGTCAGTATCTTCCCTCTGGCAGCTCCAAAGCTCCTTGTTTCCCCTGTCAGGGTACCTAGGAGGTTGGTCCTGAGTCAGTTTTAGCTAAGAAGCATTGTAATGGCTATCTGGTAGCGATTCTCAGAAAAATCATTTATTCTAAAAAGTAGAGACTGGGGGTGCTTCCTCAGGACACAGCCGTGAGGGGCTATGATGGCAGCAGCAATGGATGCAGACTTGTAGTCATGAAGCAACAAGCCTGGAGGTAAAAGCCAACAGTGAGAGGAAAGGAACACTCCAGCTCCAGACTAAGCTGCCTAGTTGACTACCTGGTCAGTGCCACTGAGCAATAAGCACGCTTCATGTATAAGTTCCTGTGACCCAAGAGTGTCAGTTATCTGCAGCCCAAAGCATTCTTAATGCATTCCATTCTTCAGAGCTGTGGTGAGGGCTAGGATTCTCAGATCCTCCATCCCCCTGTACCCCGACATCAGCCTGGCATCTAACATGGATCTTGTCCCTCTTCTGCTCTAAGCTTCTCTTCCTTAACGAGGAATGTTAAGGCTTTGCATATGGTGAATGGTTTTTTTTTTTTTTTTTTTTTTTTTTTTTTTTGCCTCCATCTTCTTTAACTTTAAAACAGCCCCTTGAGAATCATCTACCCACAGGATGGCAACACACCTATTACCTCTTAATGGAACCTTCTCTGCCCTTTCTAAAGCCACCCCACTGTGTGTTGAGCCCTTCTTTGGTGAACCCACCCCCGTATTATAACATGCTACACACCATTTGTTCCAATACTTGTGCAGCAGGCCCACATACTGGAGGGTCACCCTCCTGGATAATGGCCATCTTTGTACTTCACAGAGGTGTCCGTAATACCCAGGGTGGTTTGGGGCCCATCAGAGGCATTTGATCAGTATGCTATTATTAAAATGAATTGCCACATCCCCCCGCACAGCACTCTGAGCTTATATGCATGGCTATTCTTGATACAGGCTGGTGGGAAGGTCCCCAAGTCATGTACAAGGGCACTTAGGTGGTTCACTCAGGTTTGTTTCAAGTCAGTAATAGAAAGTTCTAGAAGCAAGTTTCAACCTGCTGCTGCTGAAGTTGAAGCTGCTGCTCTTTTGGGACCAGGCTGGCTGGTCCTGCTTCTGTCTATGAAGAACCTTGAGTTGTGGCAGGTTTTAACGGCCTCATCTCAGAAAGAAGCCATACTGTGAGACTACAATGAAGACACTTGGTGTCATGAGCAGTGCAGCTCAATGTCTATGGCTGTGCAGAGGCCAGCTCCAAGGCCAGAGCCAGGGGATACTGAATAGTTAAAGACAAATTGGAAAGTGAGGCCTCCTCAGCCATTTACCAGCAGTGTGCCCTGGGGCAATGCACTCTGCCCCTGCTTGCCTCCATGCACTCATCAATACTAATGACACCATCTGCAAGAACCACATAGCTCTGGCCTTTGAGCCAAACGATTCCACAACACCCCACTGCAATCCTGGAAGCTGTGGCTGGGGTAAACAGCCAGCCAGCAGGCAGATGTCCATCAGCAGAAGAATGGCCTCTCTCAAACAAAAAACGGAAACAGCATTATGACATGTGTGCACCAGCAGTAAGGAAGATCTTTGTAGAACCCCAGTCTCTGGGACTGCTACAACTGAGCTAAGGTCAAACTTTTACACACAGAACACAGGAACAGAGTCTCTAGCCCAACCTGCTTCCCCATGGAGGGTCTGCAAGCCTCCTGCCCTTTCATTCTGAGAGCCCCAGCAACACGCGCTCTCCCTCCCACCCAGCTGCCTCCCTGCTCGGCCTTCTCCCAGTCCAAACAACATTTCAGGCCAGGGCTTCGCATGGCAGTTTCACTGCAAGCTGTTTCTAAGATGCAGTCATGCTCAGTGCAGGGACTCTCTCACCCTGGGCACACGCATGGGGCGAGCATGGTGAGCTATCCAAACAGAGACAGGGAACTTCCTCCTATAAATTTGTTTCCATCTTGGCTACAACCAGCCCCATCCTCACTGGCTCCAGGACTCTTCCAACTTGCTCTTAACCAATCCCTTCCCTTTAAGAGTGTGATCCCTTTCATTTCCAGGACCTTGCCAAGGTCCTCTGCAAATGTGGAATCCATTCTTTTCATCTCCCCTATGGTCTATGTCCTGCATGAAAGCACCCTCACACACCAACACTCACAGCCTGTATCACAGTACATGGCTGCACAACCAAACACACCACTCAGGGCCTGTCTTGTTCTTCCAAACTTCTATGTCACTATCACCTGTCCCCTTTGCCTTCAGCTCCCTCTCAAGGCCAGCCCCTTCTGCCTCTTCTAGGAATCCTGCCTTCACCTCCAGGTGAAGAGGAAAGCACCCTTCCCTGTCCTTTAACGCACCTCAGGCAATGTGTCCGGAAAGGTTCTTCAGAGGCATCCTAAATGTGCCGCCTCACACTGGAGTAGTGGAATGGTGTGCTAGCTAGAATGGGAGGCTTGGAAAGGGACAGCCTGGCCTTGCTTAAACTCTGTTGTGTCCCAGCTGTGACCTCCAGCACTGTCATCACTCAGCTAAGGTGTCACACAAAGGTCCATGGTGAAGACAGATGAGGAAAAGGCTGACCTGTGTTAGGATGACTGATTGCTCACAAACAGAGAAGAGACACTGGTCCTTGTGCGCTGTGGATGGAATAAAACAGCACAGCTGCTGTGGAAAATGGTACAACAGTTCCTTTAATAAAAGAAATAAACATTGAGCCAGGTATGTGGCACACACCTGTAGGTTGAAAGCCACAGCCAGCCTGGGCTACATGAAATCCCATCCTTACAACTCAAATCAGGGGCACAGGAGATGACTTGGTGGCTGAAGCCTTTGCTGTGCAAGCAGGAGGTCCCAAGTGCTGATACCCAGCACCCATGTGAAAAGCTAGGTGTGGTGGTGTGTGCCTGTAACTCCAGAGCTCGGGGAACGGCAGGGACAGAAGGGTTCAGGAAGCCTGCTGGCCAGTTAGTCTAACACGAAGCAGAAACAGCGAGCTCCAGATTCAGTCAGAGAAACCTAGAGCCTCCACAGGGGCATGCAGAGTTGGGGCTAGCTGGGCAGAGAAAAGGAACTAGTAAAAGTGGGAGGGGTACAAGAGAGGGTTAGAGAGATAAATATGGTCAAAATACATCATGTACGTATTTGTATGATGTATGAAATGTCATAGTGAAACCCACTATTATACAGAATTAATATATGCTGATAAAACATCAAAACAGATTATAGGTGTACACCTAAAATCCCAGTATTTAAAAAAGTAAAGGTAGAGGGGCTGGAGGAGACTCAGCAGTTAAGAGCACTTGTTACACTTGCAGAGAACCTGGGTTTGGTCCCTAGACCTCTATGATTTCTCAGATTCTCAAGACAGATGCGAGGCCAGGGAGAGCACCAGAAGAGAGGGAGAAAAAAAATGGTCTCCACCCACCTTCCCAGTGTTAGTTGCTTTGAATGTTGCTATGACAAAATATCTGGCAAGGCAACCTAAGGAAGGGAGGCTTTGTTTGGTTCAGTGTGAGGACAAGGTCCATCATGGTGGAGAAGCCATGGCAACAGGAGAGTGAGGGAGCTGGTCACATGAGGGAGGTGAACGGTGGCACTCAGGTGGCTTTTCTTTTTTGTGTAGTCTAGGACTCCAGCCCATTGAATGGTACCTCTCACATTTAGGGTGACAGTTCCAAACTCAGTTAACATAATCTAGACAATCTCTCACCAATACACCTAGATGCTTGTCTTTTGTAATCTTGTCAAGCTGACAGTCAATATTAACTGTCACTGCCCCCAAAGGCTGAGAGACCTGTTGGCTTTGGCTGCATGTCCCTATTTAGGAGTGACATGGGACTGGCAGGGTCTAGGAGGTATTTTCCATCCCTAGAGGTCGGGGGCCACGATGAGGGCTGCTTCTTAAAAGCCACCACAAGGATGCTACCAGCTCTTCTCTGGGTGGCTTCACAGAACAGCATGCCTGTGAGGATGCTCCAACCAAATTCAGATTAGCTATGGAGCAAAGACTGAGCCTCCATGTCACTTCTAGGCAAAGTTATATCACTTGCACTCAAGTAATTCCCATCATGACATCCACCGAGGACTGAGGAAGAATTAGGGCTCAAACTAGAACCTCATTACCATGGAGATTCCACGGGGGTGTCAGAGGAGGAAGCCCGGTTCAGACAGGTTATACAACCTGTCCAAGGTCACAGCTCACCAGCAGCAGAACTACCACTTGAACTGTTCCTGCTACACTGGTGTGGTCCCTTGTAACCCTGTGACACACTCAGCTGTGTCGCCTGTGGCAGACTCCTGGGCTGTCACTGGGGTAGACCCTGCTTCCTGTGGAGTTTGCATTTTCCCTATCTCTGGGATGCGCCTTCTAAATTCTTTTTGTAGGCTGCCCCTCTGATGCCCATGAATTTGGGACCAGCCAAAATTATAGCAATCTCAGCTCTGAACTCAGGTTCTGCCCAGGACAGCAGTTTCAGAAAATAAAAAGTGGGTTCTGTGCCTATTGCTGCAAAGCTGGCTTTGACCATAACTCAGGTGACTGACTGATAACTCTCCCCTTGGGGTGGCCTAAAGTGCATGTGCCTGGTAGGGAGGCATGAAGGCCTGACTGCTGGCTGCCATCCTGTGCACAGCAGCTAGTTTCCCAGACACCAACACCTCCCCACAAGCCAATGAAATCTCTCTGTGTCCCTCATATTGATGTTTGATCAAAGAACACAAACCACTTTAAGTAAATGTTATGGTCTTATCGACAGGAAGACAAGAACTGAGAGGGAGTCTGCGGAGGAAGGAGCTTGGCTTTAGACCCCATGCTATGTGGTCTCCTGTCTGTAAGGATCAAGATCCTAAAACAGAAGAGAGATGCTGGCAGGTGGTAGTGACAGTTATTCTTGATCCCAGAAGAACACAGGGTGATAATGCAAACAGAACCATGCAAACAACACCCAGAGAGGCTAAGGTGTCAGGGGGCCCATTTCAATCATTTCCCCCCATTCTTCCCTGTAGGAAATAGCTCACTTTCTGAAGGAGGAAGAAGGCTTTATAGAAGAATTTTGCTGATGCCTGGCTTTCTTCCGGCTACAGAACCCCTTTCCCCACCAGCTAGAGGGCTAGTGGTCCTGTCAATCAAGGTTCAAGATATCCTGCCAGCCAAAAAGATGGTCCCTACCCTGAAATAGAAGACTGGAAGGGAAGGATATGGTGTAATTGTGGTGGGCATCCTTCTGCAGATGCACCCTGAGTTTCTCGGCTCCGGTTCTTGGATTGCTCACACCCTTCAAGTACATTCTCAAATTCCAGAGTCAATCAAGTTGGTTTCTGCTATTTACAGCCCAAGACCCCCACTGTCTAAGACTCTTCTAGAATCATGATGCAGACTGTGCATAGTCAGTGCCTGGATCTGGACCCTGAAGAATTCAATGCATATAAAGTTCACGTGTAAAGACATATCCCAACTTTCTTCCCCTGTCCTGGGTGCTAAAGCAGGGGCCTACTGTGGCCTAGATTCAACTACTAGAAGTGACTACCCCTAGGAGCCAGTGGATGGCGGGGATCCACATGCCTGAATAAGCCCTAGTGCAGAGCTGTATACCAGCCCTGAAGGTCCCCTCTATCTTGCTGTGAGAGAAAGATTCATAGTAAGCCACAGTATTTGTACTACTTTGTGGCAGCAGCTAATCCTAGAAGGCAACACATAGCTTAGAGGTCACAAGCAGAAGCCAGGAAGACCAAACCTGAGGAAATAAAAAATAACAAAGCCTGGGTCCCTCCTTCTATCCTTGAGGGAGCTCTCGAGTATACAAGAAGCTTGGAAACCCAAGGCCCCTCCAAGTCTACCCACTTAGACAGATCTCACCTTTTTCTCGTCTCCACTCTGCAGGAGGTGTAGGGCACTCCTCCGGTCACTCTCATGCTGTCTCAGGGTGCTGCCATGGGGCTGGGTCAGGCTGGAGGGAGGGGATGTGCTGCGACCCTGTGGGTCCACCCAGGTGTAGATGTGGTTGGTGACATAGCCTCCGGGGATACGCCCAGCTGAGTACACAGACAGCACAAGCTTCTTGGAGCCCTTGAGAGCCTGAAGAGAGAGCGACACAAATTTAGAAGGAAGGGGGCACTCCCACTTGGCCATTAATTCACCTCCTATTAAGAGTCCACACATGGAGGAGGAGCCCCGCCACCCGCCCCCAAACCCTTAGTGTTGGCATGTAAAAAAACGGAGCATCTATCCCACACTATTTCAAGTGGTCCAAACCCCACCCGCCCCCAAACCCTTAGTGTTGGCATGTAAAAAAAACGGAGCATCTATCCCACACTATTTCAAGTGGTCCAAACCCCCACCCGCCCCCAAACCCTTAGTGTTGGCATGTAAAAAAAACGGAGCATCTATCCCACACTATTTCAAGTGGTCCAAACCCCACCCGCCCCCAAACCCTTAGTGTTGGCATGTAAAAAAATGGAACATCTATCCCACACTATTTCAAGTGGTCCAAATACAAAGTCATCTCCCAAGATATCTGTGCAGAGGACAGTGAACTGAGCAGGCCTGAGGCTGCTGTCCCTGCAACGCCTGCATGCAGGACTGGCCCGGCACTGGTGTTGGAGACCTTGGCTTTGGAATGTAGCTCTAGGGTCTCCCTGTTGGACACCGCCTGTGCACAGTGTGGTTATGCTAAGCACCTGCTCACCTTCTGCAGTCTGGAATGTGGGTACCTCAGAGTTCCTATGTGACTGGACCCCAATAAACCAGATAGTATCACATATGTATCACAATTTGATGTGTATGTAGGTGACTCTTTGGGTGCCTCCTCTGGATTTCATTACTGTCACTCTAAATCAGAGTCATGGAGTTTAAGGACAGTCAGCCCTCTCTACACATAGTTTCACACCCACAGATTCACTCAGCCTCAGAACAAAAGTGTTTTTACTTTTGTTTTGTTTTAATGCACCCAGGGGCCTGGGGGACAGGTGGCTCAGTGGTTAAAAACATTTGTCATGCACATGACATTAGATCCCAAGGACCCTCAAGTCAGGCTGACAGAGCAACCTCTTATGATCCCAGCAGTTGGGAAGCAGGGACAGGATCCCCAGGGCAAGTTGGCTAACTAAACTTGCTGACTCACAAACTCTAGAAAGAACTGAGAGACCCTGTCTCAATAAATAAAGTGGAGGGTCATCGAAAAAGACATCAAATACCAAATTTGGGCTTCCATGTGCATGTGTATATATGTACACACACACACACACACACACTTGAGGATTTATTTTTAAGTCTGAACCCGTCCTGAACATATACAGACTGTTCCCCATTAGCATTCCCTAAATAGTACATTGCAGCAGCTACTTGCATAGCACTTACATTACATTAGGTATAGTCCTCTGGAGATGATTTAAAGTCTACAATGGGTATACTATACCATTTTAAGTTCTTTTTACATGTATTTATTTGTATTTATGTGTATACACACATGTACCATGGCACATGTGTGGAAGCCAGAGAACAACTTGTGGGAGTTGGCTTTCTATGTCCACCAGGTGGGTCCTGGGGATCAGGCTCTGGTCCCCAGATTTAGAGCTCCTTCATCCACTGAGACATCTCACTAGCCATTTTACAAAAGGGTCTTGAGCGTCAACACATGCTGCTGCCAAGTTGCTACAGATTCTAAGGGACAGGAATATAGGCTGAATATGTGTGAAACTGTCTAGCCTAATAGTGGTCTCAGGACCCCAATAAAATATTAGATAAGAGTCAAAAACAGACACATCTGTAACAGTACAGTAGCTTAGCACCAAGCAGGAGCCTGTATGTGGCAAGGATTCCGACCTACACCTGGCATGTACAATCTCAAGGAATCCCTATGAACTCCTATCACGGATAAAGGACCCCCCCCTCCCCACACACACACAAAAGAAGAGCCAAAACCATAGACTGAGCTCAGAGTTGCAGGAAGCCAGCCATTTGCAGATTGCATAAGAGAAACAGCTGCCCCCACTGCAGACACCAGGTGGTTGTAAATGAGACAACAGATTCTGCAGTTTCAATAACAGCTTGTTTAAGGAAAAAGGCTGACTTCCCCTTTCTGCCCCTAATGAAACTCCCCAACCCCCTTTCCTATTCCTTAACTACAAAATCCTCAGCTTGAAGTGTGTAAACTGTGTCGTGTCGAGGTGCCTAAACTCTTGTCCTTCATTTCTTCCTACAAACAATTCTTACAATTATGGGTGAAGAGGGATCTGCTGCTTCTGTGAGGAAGGGTACGGACTCAGTGTTTTGCATACACAGTAAGGGGTTCCTTTCACACAGCTACTAATTTCAAGTGTAGATACCATCTTTGCTGTACAGTTTTCCAGTATAAGGATGGAGAAACACAAGGAGTAAGGAATAAGTCAAAGTCTTTGAGCTGGAGTAGAAGCTGAGGTCAGTCATATTGCTTTCCCACAATGTACCTGTAATGGAGATGAAGGCATAGATTCTGGGAGACAGTCACTTTGTATTGGATTAACAGCAAATACACCTCATGTTAGGAGTTCCAATTTGTAACTTCCCTCAGATTTAGACACTGTTATAGTGAATGTGAGGATGGGGCCTTTAGGGGGAACGAGGCCATGGGGATGGGGTTTTCATGATTAAATCAATGGCTCTACACCAAGGGTGGGTAACCATACCAGAGCTTGCTTGCTTCCTTTCCTCTATACAGGACACAGGAAGAAACGTGGCCCTTTGCAAGTCTGGCAGGTCACCTGATCATACCCACATGCTGTGTCAGGCTCCAGCCTCAGGAAATGTAAGCCACCCACTATGTGATGGTCCTACTAAGGCAGCTCCAGCTGACAATGCACCCTACAGTTGGGGCTGGTCTGACTCTGTGAAGGTTTCTTCAGGTCCTGGACTTGTATGCTTGCAGGAAGAGTACACCGACAGAGGCTTTGCAATGTCACGGACATGACGTATTCTCATGCTAAGTGGGGTTGACAGGCTACAAATCATGGCTTCTAGCACAATCTCAGTTATGTTGGGTGAAAAATCATGCAAGAAAACAAAACATTAGAGTGCATCAATGCCCAGCAGCACCTCCCTCTGGGTAGGATTGTCCATGGCTGATATTTTGCCTTTCTTTTTTTCTTTTTTGCAGTGTTTTTCAAATGTTCTATGATGAAAGCACATAGCTTTCAATATAAGAAAATAAGAACACCTAAATTGTGGGAACTAAACTGTTAGCCCAATCTGCTTCTCTGAGCTCTATGAACTCCACAATTCTCAAGGAACAATTGGGATGAGGGATGAGGTTTCCTTCAGACAGCTTGGGGCCCTGGCTCTCCCAGGGAGCAGGGTCTAGCTCTCCCCTCCACAGGCAAATGCCAGGCCCTGGTGGAGGGGTAGTGAGTATGGCAGCTCTCCAAAACTCTTCTTAGAAAGATTCATGAGATGATGAGCAGGGAAAGATTTACAGTGTTCTTGAGTATTCCCCACGGCTCCCCTGATGGAATGGTGGGGGAAAATCAAACCTTTGTTAAGTTGAAGGTGCAGGATGGAAGGGTGTGTTTCTGCTCCAGCAAAACAGAAAGTGAGTGTCCAGGTGAGGGTCCAGGTGAGATCAGCAGAAGCAGAGGTTGCCTACATCCTCTGTGCCTTCATCTTCCTGAACCCTCTTCCCTGCCTGCTGCTTCCTGTTCCAAAAGGGTAAAGCTTCCCTGTCCAGTGCTGTTCTGACTAGCAGGAGTCCTCCATCCCATCCTAGGCATATGATGAAATTGAGCCTGGACAATCACCCTGTAAGCCCCAACCAAGAACCTACTGTGTACCAGGCCTGTCAAGGGACAAAGTACTACCTTGTGCACAGTAGGCGCTTATGATACTTATGTTTTAAAAGACAAAGTATTGCCAAGTGCACAGTAGGGTCTCACAACACTTGGGTCAGATAAGTGACAGGCTGTGCCTGGGGAGACAAAGCAGCTTCTGGTACACAATAGGCCCTCAAAGCAGTTATAGCCTGGTAAAATAAGGTATGAGTGCTCACACAATGGGCCCTCACGATGTTTGTCCTTGCTGAGGGGCAAGACATCATCAGGTAGTATGTTAGGCCTCAATGACATCTGCAGTCTGCTGATAGACAAGACATCACTCGGCATAGAGTAGGACTTCATGACACCTGCACCTAATGAGAATGAGGTAAGACACTGTCTCTGATATAAAATATGTCCCCACAATACCTGCAGACTAATGAGAGACATAGCTTGGGTTATCACACAGTAGGTCCTGAAAAATGACTGACTGGCCTGACTGGATGATTACATAAGAAGCACCCCACAAGAAATCACAACCACCAGAGGTATCATCATGCAGCCAGGCTAGCAACAAGGGTCAAGTTGCACTTGCCTACTGAGAGGCACTGGGCTGGTGGTTTGCCCTCTCAAAGCAATATGTGTGAATGGGGAGAGAGACACACCTTGATGGGGTGGTATGGGACAAGTGGGACTATGGATATGAAATCTGGGCGTCTGTACCCAGTAGGTGTTCAGCAGACATCAGAGCTCCCCTTCCCACCTCCTGTGGGACTCTCCACGGAGAGGAATCCACAGGAAAGCATTGTCTGAGAAGTCAGAAGGGAAAGCGAGGGAAGAAGAGAATTGCTGCAGTGAGCATCAGCATCATTTGTATTCTTTCTCACAGGCAACTGGTCGACTCCACTTGGTCAGTTCTATAAATAGGCGGGCAGCAACCTTGAGAAAGAGGGAGGTTAATGCCTTTGACGAGAACACCATTGCTGGTGCTGCTGAGGTTCGGCCTTGAGTGCCCACACTAGTGTCCCCATGCTACCTGCCCTAATGTTTTATAGAAGGGCTGCCTAAAAACCTGAGATGGGAAGGGACAGCGGGCGAGGGTAAAAGACACTGCTCAGGACATGGAGTCCCAGCTCTAGTAAACTCCAGATTCCTCAGTGCAAGGCTGTAGGGCTGCCAGCCACATCCCTCCGACCATTCTGCAGCCAGATGCTGACTCTTCTTTCAGGACAAATGTGGCTTTCAGGGATTGTGGAGGGCAAGAACATCTGTGGCTCTCTGTATTTTTCTGGAAAAACAGAAATAAACAAGATTCCTTGGCACTTCCAGCTGCCAAGCATGATTGAAACGCAGCCTTGGCCCACTGGAATTAGAAGGAGCATGCCTACCACACCACCCTCTTTAATTAACTAGAGGTGCATGTCTTACTGGAAGATGTTACAGCCAGTTGCTACCTCCCAGTCTCCACCATGGCTCATCTCAGAGGGGTCATTAAACAGAGGAGTGCATTCTGAAGGACAGCTGGGACATCCACTATTCTGGCCTTCCACACTGACTCAAGGCTGCTGCTACCTTGACTCCTGGTGGTTCTGGCTATCTGGGGACAGCAAGGACCCACTCACAGGAATGCCAGGCCAGGCAGAGTGTACCTGGTAGCCTGCAGCCTCAGGCATCAGGGAAAACTGCAAAGACCTCAGGCTGGTGAGACAGAGAACCAGGCCCGACTCTGCCATGTGCATTCCGGTTAGGGAATCTGAGGTTTCTCCCCTGCCCTTGCTGGGCCTCCATTTTGCCATTTGGCAATAAGCAGGTTGGACTGGTAAGGTACTGTCCAAAAGGAACTTTGATTTGGGGCCATAGAGTGAGTGGTCATCCATGACAACAGAGAGGTCAGGGCCTTGGGGACATGTAGAGACAGACTACAGGATATCCAGTTTCCTCAACTCTGGGGGTGAACATAACTGCTAGCTGCTGTTCTTACCATGTCACTGGCCCTTACCCTTGAACCTGGTGAACTTGGGACATTGAGGTATCCCTACCAGCTGGGGGCAAGAGGGGTTCAGAAAACACACACACACACACACACACACACACACACACACACACACACCAGGGCATATGGAGGAAGCACCACAGGCATGCCAGAAGCAGGCCCCAAATTGAGTTTATCAGACATCTGAAGGCTAGGGAATGACTGCTCTAATGGAGAGGTAAAAAGCGCAAACACTTTCTCAAAAGGGGCAGGTATGAGCTGTGTGTGTGCTGACATCAACACTCTTCCCCTACAACAGTGCAACAGTGACCCTGGGACCAGACTGTCTGCATCAATCAACTACCCACCAGCTGTCTGCATCATGTGAGTCACCACGCTTCTCTGTCCATCTGTTTCTGTGGTGCAAGCTGAAGATCATCAATCCCACTCCCTCTGTGGGTGGAGGAGCCCACTGCAAAGGCAGTTGTCAGAGTGCTAGGTTCTCACCGTTGCCATCACCCACTACTGGAAAAACCAGACCCAGGGGTTTGCCCTGTGCTTGTCCAGTGCAAATCAGTGTGGTCCCAACCTGAGTAGCAGATGATGTGGTGCTATCCATCACCAGACTGCCATTCAGGCCCATGTCAAGATAATGGGAATATGGATTATGCCTGCGTGTCACCACACATGGTGCTTCCAGGAGACCAATCGCCTTTCTTAGTTCTTTGGAGCCGACTCATGCCCCTCCACAGCAGAGGAGAACAACACAAGTCCCTGTAGAGGACAGAGGAACAGCCTGGAATGGCCACAGTACAGGACTAAAGGGGCATGCCAACACAGGGATAGATTGTGCTCAAATACATGCATGGACACAGACATAAAGAGGGCCACAGGAGTATAAGGCTACCAGGTGGCAATTAATGAAAAAAAAGTTTTCCCACACCCAAGGTAGGATGAGGTGTTTCAGGACTCAGACCTCAAGGAGCAGACTCTTCCCTGTGAGAGCGGACTCTAACTTTGAGGAAGACCTCCTCTAAGACCCATGTTAGTGGTCTGGAAAGGAGGGGAGGATGAAGCACGCCCACTCTTCCTAACCCCACCTCAGCCAGGGTTCAGAAACACTGGAAAAGGTTCCTAGTTTCCTAGCTCTGCTGACAATTTGCTTTGTGATGCTAAGCAAACCACCTAGCCTCCCTGTGCCTGTTTCTGCAAGAAGGAATTGTTGAAAAGATTAGTATGACAATGTACACTGTCTAGACATTAGGGGTTAGTAAAATAACATACTTACTCTGCCTCGACAGTAGGAGTTAGTATGATAATTTACACTGCCTAAACAGTAGGGGTTGGTTTGACAATGTAGACTGCCTAAACAGTTGGGGTTAGTATGATGATGTAAAGTACCTAGACAGTAGCTGGCATGTAGTAGGTCCTACTTCTCCACCTCACTATTTCCAAGTCCCATCAGTTCTGGAAGTCTTCCTAGACTGTGACGGACTCTCTTCCAAGGGCATCCAGCATGCTTCTGTGTTTCTGTTGCAGCTCACTCTAGGTTCTAAGTCAAGTTCACCCAGCTTTTAAGGAAAATACCTGAAGGCGCATTTTCATGTTCTGTTTTCTCTATTATCTTGCCTTGCTTATCTTCAATATCTATATAAAAGCCAAGAGCATGTATGCAGTTTCAGCACTGGGCAGGGTGGAGGGTAGGTAGTCAGGGAGCCGAGACAGGAAGATGGAGGAAGGGCTCGCTGAATCAAAGAGTGCCAAGTGCAGTAAGAGACACTGTCTCAAAAAATAAGGTAGAGATTGAGGGAGACACCCAAAAGATGCTAACCTCTGACCTCTACATGTATACACATGGGCGAGTATACCTACAACACACATGTCCATCCACCCATCATCCACCCACCCATCCATTCATCCGCCTGTCTATTCATTCATTCTTCTATCCACCCATCTATCCAGCCTTCCATCCACCCATTCTTTTGTCCACCCATTTACCAGCTATCTATCTATCCACTCATCTATCATGATATTTAAAGAGCTTTCTATAGTGACAGCTCTCAGGAACCTGTTCAAATTAGGACATGACAGAGAAATATATCACACTTGAAGTCACAGACTGAGGTCACCAGCCTATAGATCTCCATACAGTGAAAGCACAGAACACTTGGACTCATGTGAAGCATGACCACACCAACAGAAAGAGCAGCAAGAGCCACGCCTTCAGAGACTCCTTAGGAATCTGTCCTAGCTTTGCTACTTGTAGCCTGTGGCAAGTCACCCATCTATACCCAGCTTCCTGGGCCTCATGCTGAGGCCTCATGCTGAACAACAGTGGTACCATGTCTCAGACGGTTCAATGAGCCAATATCTATTTAGGTGGGTGGCTCAGTAGATAAAGTGCTTGTTATACAAGCATAAGGACATGAGTGTGGCTCTCTGGCACCTATATAAAAGCCAGGAGTATGTCTGTAGTCCCAGCACTTGGCAGTGTAGAGGGTAGGTAGTTGGGGAGCAGAGACAGGTAGATGGAGAAAGGGCTTGCTGAATAAAAAGCTCCAAGCAAAGTGAGAGACACTGTCTCAAAATGTAAGGTGCTGACCTCTGTATGTACACATATGGGTGAATATGCCTGCAACACACATGTAAACCACACATATATATTATAATAAAATAAAACTAAGTACATGTGCCTCGAACATATGTTAGGAGTTCAAAGGGTCAGGCATTATTCTAACAAGGGACCTAGAATTCCACTTTGTTATCTGTCGTTTTTGCCTCAGTCTGGCATCTTGCAAAACCATCTATGGATATCTACAAAGCTGTCCTCTGGGGCTTAGGAGATGGCTCAGGGGCAGAGCATTTGTCTATCATGCTGTGCAGGCCCGACTTCAACCTACAGCACTGAAAAACAAACAAACAAACAATATTAAAACTGTCTTCTTTACATGCAAATGGACTCATAATGGTATTTTTTGATTCATCCATCCATCCATTCTTTATTGCTTTTGGTGTTTTGAGATAGGGTCTCATGAAACCCAAGCTGGCCTCAAACTCCTGATCCTCCTGCCTCTACCTCCCAGGGGCTGTGATTACAGGTATGCCCAATCATGCCCTGCTCCTCTTCTTTTAGATGAAAATTATTTGGGGGTATTTCATGACTAGTTCAGTGAAGCCCATGTGTTTCCACACTGCATGGAGTTCTTACCCCTCTGACACTGGAAATGTGGGCTTTCACTCACTTCTTTCCAGGAGAGACATTTGTGATTAGCATCCTCTTAGGTACAGGTTTGAGCACACATGCATCTAATTTTCTAGATTGGGCATATTCATTTATGAACAATTACAGTTTCTGTGAAGATGTCCCCAGGACCTGCTGCTTCTCTGACTGCTGTAATTGCTACGACCACCTGCAGGGGGCAGCAATAACAAAATCACAATGACAGCCATAGTCTTCCAGAGCACAAATGAGGAGGAAAGATGTGCCTTATGCAAGGTCACAAAGAAAGTTAAGAGGCTGGGCTTGGATATGAATCTAGGGTGAACCCACCACCTCACTGGGGGTTCAGGTACCACAAGCCCAGCAAAACCAACTCTACACTTTATCCCAAATAGAGGAGTTTTAAAGGGGGACATGGGACTTCCAAGCTGCAAGCTGGCAGTAGTCCTCAGACTTCTGAGCTCCAAGCAGGTGCTAGGATGGCCACATGGTCTGAAAAGGCCTCCCTTTTCTGCCTGCTTTGGGACAGAGTAGCATTGGCAGTGTGGCCTCTGCCCCAGCAGCATATTTCAATGCTGTAAGTAATAAACACTGAAATGAGAGTTATTTCTTTAGTGTTAATGACCTCTAACCACAGGGCCTCCAAAACCCTCGTTCAGTGCCCAGACCAGCACTACAGAGTGACCAGACTCCCTTTAGATTGAAAATGGCCCCTGCACCTTCCCTGGGCCCTCTAAGGAACCAAGCAAGCTTTCTTTTCCGGCATTGTGCCTCAGGCCCGCGCCAGCCCCGCCCCCTGGCAGCTGCATCCCCTGCTGGCCACCTGAGCTTTCTAGCAGTATCAGGTGCTGCAGGCTCCTTTCCATCTCAGGCCTCTGCACGTAGGGCTCCTGTGCCTGCAGGCTCACCTCTCTACATTCCTACCACAGGCGATCATGCTATCTACGTTGTCCCCAATACACTGAAAGGCAGAAAATTCTTCTGGCTTGACATCGGGTGTATCCAGGGGTAGAAAACATAGAAGGGGGCAAGGGATTCCACATAAAGCAGCAGGCAGTGACACATGCAAGAAAGCCTTCCTCTTAGGGTTGGCCACTGGCAGGGATGTTGATGTTACATATCAGAAGGGTTCATGACTTGTCTAGTAAACTGAAAACAATTCATTTCCTATTTCACTTAAAAAAAAAAAAAAAAAGCTAAACAGCTCAGCTGAAGTTTAAATCATAGTCTTCCTGCATCCACCCCTTGACCTTAAGTGCTAAGATTATAGGCACTCAGATACTGATTCCTATTTTTGTTTTGATTCTAGAAACCTCAGAATTCAATTTAAAGGTGAAACACACACACACACACACATACACACACACACACACACACACACATCCTAAGATCATTTTTGTTCGTTTGTTTGTTTTGTGTATGTGGCTTAAGTGTGTATAATACATGCGTGTTTAATGAGCACACTGGTACCCACATGTCCCTTGTTCACGTGAAGATTAAAGGACAACCTTAGATGTTAGTCCTCAATTTTCACCTTCTTTAAGATGATTAAAGGACAACCTTAGATCTTAGTCCTCAATTTCCACTTTCTTTAAGATGGGGGGTCTCTCTTGAGACTAAAGAAATGATGGCTCAGTGGTTATGAGCACTAGCTGCTCTTGCAGAGGACCCAGGTTTGGTTCCCAACACCCACATGGTGATTCACAATTGCCTATAATTCCATAATTCCAGCGCTAGGGGATCCCTTTTCTGGCTTATTTGGGCATTACATGTATATGGTGCACAACAGGCAATGTCCTCTTCTGACCTCGAAGCACATCATGCACATGTATACAAGTATTCAAAGCACTCATATACATGAAAAATAAATCTTTTCAAAACAAACAGATAAAAACATCTCTCTCTTCTTTTTTCTCTCTCTCCTTCTCTCTACCCCATCGTTCTCAGCCTCATACACCAGACTAGGTAGGTTCTGGGGATTCTCATAGGGCTGTTGTGATCATAACTGTCCTTTCATGTGGGTTCTGGGGATTAAGCTTGGGTCTTCACAGCAGTATGGCAAGAACTTTACCCACCAGCACTGTTCTCAACCCTTTAATTATTAGAGTCTATCTCTGATCCCTCTGCCTTTTTTTTTTTTTTTTTTTAAGATGGGGTCTCTCCCTGCATAGCCCTGGCTATCCTATGTAATCCTTGCTATGTAGACCACGATGGCCTCAAACTCAGAGAGGTCCACCTGCCTCTGTCTCCTGAATGATGGGGTTAAAGGTGTGTGCTACTGTGCCCAGCTCTCTCTGTCTTTTTAATGATGCACTTTTAAAGCTTAAATCGCTGATCACTTTTTACCTAAGTGGGAATATTAACTAAGATGTCTAAAAATAAATGAGTTAACCAGGTAGAGTATGGAGAGGGTGTTAAATGCCACCACTGTGGTGGGTGCTCACTGACACAGATGCTGGGTGGATGAACATGTGACCCTTTTTAGTCTAGGACTAAAAAGCTCTGTGCGGTCAGAGACAGCAATCCTCCTTCCTCTCCCTAGCTTGGCCTAAGAATACACACAAGTTATATACATCCCCTTACACAAACAAAAGTCGCACACTGTTATTTCTGTATTGTCTTGGGATGATGGCATACTTGTTCCGTGGTCTGATAAGAACATGCTATCAGCCGACTGCAGCTTGACTCCAGCATCACTGACATCTGCATGCCAAATTGGGAACATGATGTGGTCCATCTGCTCCAGATCTGCATGTTGCTAACACGGAGAAAACACCCTCTTGGGGCGTCTGTGGGAGTCCTTCAGGGCCTGTTCCTGCATCACAGCTGAGTGAAAGAACCCTGAAAGAACTTGATGTACATAGGAAGGGAGAACTTCAAGGAGGCAGGGGACCCCATGCACAGGAAGTGGGCTCTTGGGCACAGGAAGTGTGACAGTGCCAGAATGCTGAAAGGAAGGCCAGGAGGTGGCGCACAAGTGGGAAATGATGGGTTTCTTTAACATTGAGAAATTTGTCTTTCAAGGGGCTCCTGAGGTCCTGCCCCGCCCCTCCCTGAGGAGCCACAGGTATGTTTGCTATGGAAGGGAACATACACCTTTATAGGAGGAGCCATTGGTAAGTTGCCCATGCTCTTGTAATAACCCCCAACTGTGCTCCTGTCATCAACACTACTGAACTCACTGAGACACACACACACACACACACACACACACACACACATACACACACACACCTACCATGAAAGCATAACTGCTAATTGGAGGTGAAAGGGAATGAAAAGGGGGTGATGATCAAAATGCACTGCAGTCCTGTAGAATGAAACCCATCACTGTGTGTAATATATGCTAACAAAAATAGAAAAGACACTTGCCTGTCATTATAGCCTCCCTGAGGGCTCATTCCCTCCCTCTTTGCTTTGAGTCTTTTACCTCCTCCAAAGTCTCTGTGGGAGAAAAGAAACCTTCACTCCTGCCCTGGGAACATCTGGGGCTGGGACAGAGATCTGACATCTAAAAGCCCCTGCTCTTTACTCTCATTGCTCCTAATAACTTTACTGGGTCGTAGCTTGCCATTCAAAAAGAATTTTTAAAAAAACACCAGCAAGCAAAAGAAGGTATGTGTTGGGGGCGAGGTGTGACACCCTGACCTTGGGAGGGATCTGTAAGAAATCTGCAAGGGAACATGGGTGACAGGGACCATAACTCCCAATATGAGGGCAGAGACGTTTCCAGAAAGACATTGATTCCTTTTCAATGCAATTCTTCAGCTGCTCACAAGGTTGCCTTTTGGTGCCTTAAAATATAAGTAAATAGCTTTACAAGTGTTTTTAATTTTGTCTTTTTTATTCTCCCTCTTTTTCAGAAGAATTAGCAATTCTCTAGGAATCACAAATACAATTGCTCTAGATGAATCTCCATGGGTTTGCAGTGGAGTGTTTTATGGCCTGAGATCAATGGCCAAAGCGCATGTCTGTTTCTATCAGTGTCAATTTCTCAGCTCAGGAGCAGCTATGCCAAGGGGCTTGATTTTCCTCCCAGCCTGGTTACAGCTTCAGCCCTCACTGCTAGCTGACCTTTCTCAGCTGAAAAGGGATGGGCTTTCAATTTAACTCAACCTCAGCCTGAGGAACCTGAATTCAAGGTGGGTGATCAACCATCTTTTACAAGCCAACCCAGCAGATGTCAGAAAGGAAAAGATTGATAGAGTTGATGACATCGAATACAAAACTTGCTATTAAACAGGCAGTATACCAATAGGAAGTTACATGCCGAAAAGCATGAGCACATTCTCACACACAAACCATGGATATGGAAAATGGGATAGTGTCTTATCTACCAGCTTGGAAAATGGAAAAGAAATACAATAACCAGTGTGGGCACAGATGGTTAGAAATGAGGGCTCTCACTCACATGCTGCTAATGTGGGCAGGAGGGACTGTCAAAAAACAGCCCTCTTCCTAAGAGCAGTTTGGCCACAGTTACCAGAAGATGTAAAATGATGCCTGTACCCCGATCCAACACCATCTCCAGAGAGGCAGCCTGGGGAATTATTAGAGACATGCTTAAAGATTAATGTGCAATGATGTGGAATGCAGCAATATGGATAACTCTGAAAATAAAAACTGTCCAACAAGAAGAAATTAGTTAGATAAATCACTCATCTCTTCTTTCCAATATATTATGCTGTCATTAAAAATCACATACTAGAAACATTTACCAAGGTGGGAAAACTGTCCTATACATTGTTGGGTGAAAGCAGCAGACAGACAACTGAAGTCAGACAGGCAGGTGTGTGAAGACTCCCAAATAGCAAGGTCCTCCCAAGGGGAGTGGCGACTCCCAAAACAGTGCTCATGGGGACTGGGAATACACTAGTCAAATTATGAATAAGAATCGCTTCTTGGTAGATAGGATTATCTATAATTCTAAGACCTCTGCTTTTTTTTTTTTTTCTTTTAAGATTCATTAACCCTGGTCTTGCCTGAATGTACATGTGTGCATCACATCCTTGCTTAATAGGTGCAGAGGTCAAAAAAGGGTACCAATCCTTGAACTGGAATTACATACTGCTTTGAACTGTCATGTGGGTACTGGGAACTGAACCCAGGTCCTCTACAAGGGCAATAAGTACTCTTAACTGCTGAGCCACCTTTTCCAGCCCCCTGTGGTTTGTTTTATTTTTCCTTATACATGTGCTTTTCTGAACCTGAGAACATATTTATCATTGTGTGTTTATAAGGTATGGGGGGGACATGCACTTGCCATGATATGTACACGGAGGTCAAAGAACAAAAGTACAGAGTCTCTTCTCTTTTTCCGTGTTTATGTGGGTCTCAGGATTTAGCCAGGTTGTCAGGCTTCCATAGTAAGTCCTTCTATTAGCTGAAGCACCTTGGCAACCCACTGCTTTTCAATTGAACCCTTATATTACAAGTCATACAACTAAATACAGAGAGGAACACGTGCACATATATATAGACACCTACACTACATTTTACTTTAAAGATTTAGGCAGACTTTTTACATGTTTTCCTATGAACCCAGCAAATTGGACCTGAGATGTGTCCAATCAGACAAGTGGATGGGTGGGTAGCCACAAGCTTTTTCTGGGGGAGCCAGAAGTCCTCTGATCCTGTTTGGATAGCTGCATGGATAAAGTCAGGCAATGCACCATGCAGGATGACTCACCAGCACTGGGTTACTCCAATGGCGAGAGGAGGAACAGGGAAGTGATTTGAGGTGACTGACATCTAGAAGAGAATTTTCATCCACAATGCATAAAATAAAACCTTGACAAAGCCAGGTATACTGGTGCACACCTTTAATGCCAGCATCAATAGGGCAAAGGCAGGCAATCCTCACATGATCAGGCAGACATAGCAGACGACCCTCATATGTTCAGATTAATGGATGTACCCAGTATTTCAGTACACTCTCTGCATGGCCACCTGCACCTGCATTTAGAGGTGAGGAAACCTGAACAGAGAAGTCAGGTGACTTGCCTACACTGCATGATGGCTCACACTTTAAAAAATAAAAAAGTTTGTTTATTTATTTACTTTGTGTGTGTGTGTGTGTGTGTGTGTGTGTGTGTGTGTGTGTGTCCGTCCATGTGTGAAGGTTAGAGGACAACATTCAGGCATTTCAGAACACTTGCCTTGTGAAGGATCAGGCTTGAACACTCCTTCTGTATTGGGGCTAGAGCCATCCCCACAGAAGACTGGCAAAGAAAGACATATCAAGGCTACTGGTGGCTGGCATTGGCATACATTAGAGCACGAGGACATCATGGATAGCAGGGCTAGGAAATGTATAGAAATACAGACATTTGATGGGAGAGTAGAAAGAATCCATATGTATTGACTTTAGCTCTTTCTTAAGCCTGGAAGAGAAGTCTTGGGAGACCCTGGGGCTCCAGGAAGAGAAAAGGTTATGAAAGTGCTGGTATTTGCAAAAAGGAGGAGAGAAAGAAGCAAAGGAAAGGGCAAGCTTGGTCCACATACAACAAAGCAGGCCACCTCCCTTTGAGTCAGAGGATTAAAGGGCAGAAGGAAAGCCTGTATCCTAATGTTTGAGTGCAAATTTGCACAGCTACATGGAGATGAACTTCTGAAAACTGACCACATTTCTTAATCAGAAACCTCTTAAAGAGGTCTAGTACACCATTACAGATGTGGTTTAAATCAATTACAAGTTTTTTTTTCTCCTTAAGTACAAAATGTCTGTGCTATCAAATCAAACTCTCACCTGCATTAATTGCTTTAATGGGCTCTGGAAATAGCAGCCTCCTCTCCTTCCTCATGGGGACCCCTAGGGAGGCCATCAGAGAAGAATGCTGAGAAGCAAGACCCTATCTTCTCTGGGCTGCTATGTCACGCATCTGTCTCATGAGCCTCCCATTATTTAAAGCCTCACACAAAATAATCAGAAGGCAGGTGAGGACACCCAGTTCCATTTATCCAGCAAGCTTTATTGTGGCTATAAAGCAAAACTGCAGATACCAAAAGTCAGATAGGAGCCATTGCATTTTAAAAGAAATGGGATGTTGACTACACTGAGCACATGACTCTGCAACTCAAACAGCTACAAGCAATCACACAGGCTCCACGTCCTGCTACTTTTTACTAATAACACTTAAAAAGCAAAGCAAAACAAGCAAACAAAACCCCCAAACAATTAAGTAGGCAAGCTTTCAAAGCCCAATTAGATCCATTGACAATATTTTCATTGTAGTGCTTACAGTGGGACCTTTATGGGCCAAACTTTCAAATTTTCAACATGCAATGATATAAGGACAACGTCATGTTTGTGAGGACCATGAGTTATGTTCAGTATGGGGGATGCCTGAGTCACAGAGAGACAAGGAGACATGCCCAAGGTCACTGCTAAGAAACACTGAAAGGTAAACCCAGACCTACCTCCAAACTCCATCTATAGACCTACCTTCCTTAGACTTTACCATCTATCAGCTGACCTTACACATCTAGATTGATGCTCAAGGGGGTGGAGTATGAGAGTAGTTGGGTGGGCCTAACTCACTGTTTGTTTTTGAAATAGGGTCTCCTGTAGTCCAGGAACCTCTAACTCCATATGTAGCCAAGGATGACCTTAAACTGATTCTCCTGCCTCGATTTCTCCAGTGCTAGGGCTATAGGCATGTACCACCACACACAGTTTACATGGTCCCAGGGATTGCAGTTAGGACTTTGTGTTTATGAAGCAAGCATTCCACCAATTGAATACATCCCCAGCACCTCTGGGCAAGTGTGTGTGTGTGTGTGTGTGTGTGTGTGTGTATGTGTAAATGTTGGTAGAGGTGGGGATCCTGAAGCAAGCAGGATTCCCCATAATTTAGTGTGAGTGTGGCTTGGATTTGCCCAGGGACTTTATCAATTCTTGGTCTTAAAGCTAACATTTGTGAGTTAACAAGTTAGCGCTAGACTCTAGATATTTATAGATACCCCCTTTCCTAGTTATTTCTTCAGAATCTTCCCATGCAGTCCAGGCTGGCCTGGATCTCCTGTGAAGCTTACAGTGACCTCAAATACAGGATCCTCCCAAGAACTGGGTTCTCCGTGTGTGCCATCATACCTGGCTGCAAATGTCTCTTTCTGATGTCACTTTCCTATATCCCTTCTTATAGCCTACAGCTTTAGACCCAAGGGACAAAGCCATCTCAGGACGATGGGGGAAAAACGATGTATTTGCTTTGCTTTCTGTGTCAGGAGGGTGCTGATACTAGCAAAGTCAGGTAGGGACAGAAGGCTGACCGACAGGCTGACTGCCAGCTAAAGCACAGCCACAGCCAAGTTAGCAGAAGGCACACACATTCTCAACGGGGAAGGAGGCAAAGGTGCTGGGACTGGGGAAGAGAAGCACCGAATCCGCGTCTGCATTCTCGACGGATACTGGGCTGAAGCGCAGGTGTGATGACTGGAAGCCTAGCCTGGTGCATGCTGGGGCTTCTTGCAACTTGAAATTGCTCTAATACAAACCCCCAAAGCCAGGTGAAACTCACCCCCAAATTGGCTCATTGATTGCATGAGAATGCATAAACAATTCTATTTTGGAACCACAGACACAATCAGAGTGCTGAAATAATCTACTTCTGGGAATGTGGCTTTAAAATTAAGAGCAAAGTGATAAATTAGGTTGCCAACAGGGTCTCACAGAGTGGAAGTGGGCCACAGAAGGTGGGAAAAGCTGTTGCCTCCCCAGACAGACTATGGCTTTTAAAAGTCTTTAAATAAAATAGAAATAGAGGGTTCAAATGTTTTCTCACCTAGTCAGTCACCAGATACCCAGAACCACTCCGGAAGGAGGCAGATGGGAGGTCTATGCCCATTTCACCAGCTTCACGCACAGCACACACGTCAGCTTATAGCTTTCCTTAGGTTTCCACTCAGTGAAATGAAGGCATGCTTACTAGCCTGGGACATCATTTCATCCATCCAGCACTGTTTTATTGAAGTTCACTGTTTTATTGAAGTACCTGCAGGGTGCCATAGGAGGCATGCCAGGGCTATGGGGGCCATCAGGGCACAGGCAACGTTGGCTGTCACAAAGCTTGTATGTGGTGGGGAGGTGGATGGTTGAGAGACATAAAGAACTGCTTATCTTGTGGTGACAGCTGTGCTGAAGGGAACCAAAGGAGGACCCAGGGTTAGAAAGATGGGATGGAGGTGAAGGTACTGCTTTCAATGGGGGTGGCAAGGATATGAAGGCACAAGGACGTCACAGCACTTAAAATGCTTGGTAACTTGTAGATGCTGTTGGAGCTGTGCCCTCCTACTTGACTCACTATGGACAGGGGTTGTGTCCTCCGCATCTCTGACTTCCAATGCCGTAGGATTGTGGCTCAGAGAATGTAGGGACAAATGGCTCTAATGGACAATGAGATGGCCTGAAACACATCACTTTGCTCTGAGGTTAGGGTGTCTGAGTAACTCTCTAGTGGCCTCCCGTTGTCAGGCTCAAGTTAAGACATCTACCAGTCTCTCAGAGGGCTTCTGACATTGCCTTCCAGGACACTGACTACACAGCCCTTGGGCTGGGTCCCAGTCAGAAACCTCCTTGACCATGATCTTTCTTGTCCCCACCCCTACCTCCCACCCCAGGACAATGAAATAGCACAGGAGGCTCAAAACACCTAGCACAATGCAAGCACTCTGAGTAGTGATCTAGTAAAGCAAAGATGGGACATAGCAAATGCCAACTCTGGGCTCTGCAGGATGAGGCTGTGTGAACACACATGCGGCAACTGTAACATCTTCACCCTGACAGGGCTGCAACCATGGGGAGGGGGCTGTACACGACTGGGGGCTGGGGCAAGTGTAGGGAGTCTTCTTCTCACTCAATTTGACCATACACTTAGAACTCCTCTCAAGGGCTGGCGATGTGGCTCAGTGAGTAAAGTACCTGCTGCAAAAGCATCGGGGTCTGAGTCCAGATCCCCAGCACCTACTGAAAAGGCAATCATGGCAGTGGCTATCTGTACCCTAGCCCTGGGCAGTGGAGGGCAAGCAGACTCCTGGAGCTCAATGGCCAGCCAGCCTAGCCAAACTGTTGGACTACAGGTCAGCAAGAAACCCTGTCCCAAAAAATAAGGTAGAGAGCAATAGAGAAGGTCACCTCATGTCCACTTTGGCCTGCTCCCTCCCCCGTCTTACACACACACACACACACACACACACACACACAAACTTGCTCTCAAATATTAAAAGAAAACGAAAAGGAAATCAAAAGCGAGGCCCTTGTTCTCTGACCCTTGGTACTGCAGCCTGCAGCTGCCACCTGGAATGCTGGGAAAGGAATGAAAACATGCTTCCCACTCTGCACCTGCCCGGCTGTGAAAGTAAAAGGAAATGTCGCAGCCCAGAAACTTTTTAAAAGCTCCCCCACCCTGCGGCACAATTAGACATCTGTGAGCTTAGACTCCAGCTTGCATTCTTGCTTGGGGGGGTTGAAAATGAAAGAAGGAAAAAAAAAAAAAAAAAAAGGAATGGGCATTCAAAGATTGGTATTTCAGCCTCCAGCTACTTCCAGCCATTTAATGTCATTTCTTCTAATCAGATTCTCTGCTCCTGGCTGCAGACTCCGACTGATGTCCCTAAGCAATGGGGACCAAAACCCATAAAAGAGCCTTGCTAGAAAGCCAGTTGAAGCCCTAATCCCCTCCAAATGCTTCTATGCAAAGCCCTTTGCAGGGTGGAGGGAAGATTAAGGATCTGAGGAGACATGCATGAGCAGATAGGCAGCCTGCACTTGATAGGTGCATGTGGGGCTGTGTTCCTGCATGTGGCTGGAGGTGGGCAGAGGTAGCAAGCAGCAGTACACACAAAAACCTAGGATGTAGCGGCAGTGGTGTGGACCCACACTTCTCTCTACAGCTCCATCCAGATGAGCACCTGAGGCAAATCATAAACTGCCTGGGGTTGTCAGCAGAAGGGGGTGATTGGAGTACCATAGCTAGTGCTAGGCTGACTCTGAATCTCTTTCATGTCCAGCTTCAAGTCAGAAGACAAGAAATCCACCAGACCATCAATGCTTCCATACAAAGGCAGTACTGGAAAAAAAAAAAAAAAAGTAGCTTTGATTTAACGGCAAATAACCGGCTGCAAGAAGATTTGTATGACACAGGCATGGTTTTCTAAAGTCCCCGGTGTCAGCCTGAGCCAATAAATATACAAGACGGCATTAAAGATACAGACCCTTTCCTGGACCTGGGTAAAGATTATGAGGTAACCAAGAGCTTTCTGCAGGTCACAGCTGGCAAGATTCATGAGACCCAAGAATCGCTACTGGGCCAGAGAGGAACTACTGTGTACCCATGGTTTCCAACTGGAGCTCAGAAAGAGATCAGGTGCAGGAAACTAGGTTTCAGATGCAAATCTGGAGGTGATAAGAATATATAGTAGCCTCACTAACCATGGACCATGTAAAATGACAAATGTGTCATTTTGAACCTTCTGAACCAAATATAATGACTTATATTAATGTTGACAGATTCCTCCTGGGTTATTATGCAAAGGAAGGGAAAAGTGATAGCTCTAATTAATTGGAAGGGCCCACAAACACTTCTTAATATCTGGAACATTTCAAATTCTAATTTGCTGCTCAGATTTACCTGTGGGAATGCTGAGACTACAATGAATCTGTTAAATTTTTATTAAACACACACACACACACACACACACACACTAAACAGAACCTGAATATTCTAAGGGCTGCTACCTATATCAACATGGGACTAAAAAGCTAGTGGGTGAGTGGATTGTCTCTAATGCTCCCAAGATGGTGCTGTTTGTGACCCAATACTACTGGCAGTTCCCACTCACTGTGGATTCCCACCAGGACTTGGGTTGAGAGATGAGAGTGAGAGACAGCCGGGCTCCCGACAGTACAGTGTGTAACCCATGGAGTTCCTGATTTAGCACAGTTATCCAGGAGTGCCAAGCTTCTCTTCTCCCAATCCGCAGCCAACTCTTTTTGCCTTAATTGAAGGCAATTCCAAAAGAACAAGAACACACATGATCAAATGGTCTACATGCCTTCTGGGTAGAACAATCTAAACAAATCAGACTCCCAGAGCAAGGAAGGACCTTGAACAGCCCCAAACTCACCTAGCCTAGAGCAGAAAATATCAGTCTTGTCCAAGGTCACACATGGCAAGTGTGCAGAACTTAATGCAGCAAGTAGTCTATGGATTCCTTGGCTGCCCGATCTAGCTTGCTGGCTGCAGACCTTTGAAAGAGCTACTTTAAAAAAAGTTACTAGTTTGAGTCTTGTTCATTCCAAATAGATTTTTTTCCTCTCAAAAATAAAACATTTCAACAAATTTTACAGTAAGTGGCTAGCCTAATCCAGACCTGTCACTCCTGATTGGACAACTGGCCTTTAAGAGAGGATGGGGCTCCTGTTGGGTGAAGGGTGAAATCCTCAGCAAATTGCTTTGGGTATCAATGAATGCAAGATCAGTCAGGAAGAGAAGCTGAGCAAACTTTAGTTACTTGATCCTTCTTTTAAAAGCTGTGTTCCTATCTGAAGCACAGGCATCTAACACTTTGATTCTTAGAGGTTTTAATTGGATTCTCTTTATGTTGTATACATACATCATACAAACAATCTGTCCTCTGGGAAAGTTCTGAGGTTCACTTCCTTTTGCCATCATAAAAAAAAAAAAAAAAAAAAAAAACAGATTTTTTTTAATTGAACAGATATCTTCTATTAATTAGAATGGGGGATCCTGAGACAGAAATGAGACACAAACAGACAATTCAGGGACACTGAATGAATCCTGGAGCCCAGCTAGCCTCTGTGTATGTTGACCATGGAACCCTCTGAGTCCCACAGCTCACGACTGACCAAGAGGCCCCACTTACAAAATTCTCAGGTGATGACAACGTGTGTCTGTCTCCTGGAGTAACTGGGGCCCCTCCTGGGTCTCAGAGAAGGAGCTACATTTTTACATTTTATACAAAAGTGTCAACAGTTCTCCAGGTGTTTTAACTGTTCATCTGCATATGATACAACCCTGCAGTAGTGTCCTCTGTTTTATATCACCACTGCAATTCTGTCCCCTTCCTTCCCTGGGGTTTGGAAGACACAACAGTCCTCTGTCCAATGCTTCTAAAGGGTCCCAAGATCATGTGTCTGACATTGGTTAGAAGAGGGGCTCCCTTAGGCCAGAAGCAGATGTCACCAGGAAGAAAACACATGCCCAAGTCAACTCAACTTACACAGGCCCCTGTGATGCCGGTATCACACTTTAAGGATGTTCCTGTTCTTTTCCGTTCAACCCCAGGGCCAGTGTTTCTCTGCAGGCTGCCTAAACTGTGCTTGCAGAGCTGAGGTGTCCATCAGCAAGCATCAAGCATGAGCCGCTGATGCTAGGTACTGCCCTGAACCACAGCTCAGCAGCACCCAAGCCACTCAGGGAGGTTGAGACATACAGTCCTGATCGTGACCTTTTTGATGCCAGAAACTGAATGGTACACAGATCTGAGGCACAAACCGGTTTGGAAAACCTGTGTTGCTCAGATTCAGGTTGCCTTTCCAAAACCTCTCATCTAGTGATGATTAAGTGACTCCAGTTTTGCCACTAAATTGCCACTAAAACTGAATCCGTAAACTGAATCCGTGCTAATAAATGACATTTGGATCAAGTCTCTTCAGAGCATAAATTCATCATTTGCAGCTACTTTGGACCTGTTAGAAGAACGTTAATGGACTAATTTTTTATAGATATATGGAATATAGATAAAGAGGAGAGAATCATGATGGGGGAGGAGCCTGAGAGAACGGGAAAACCATGAAGAACTCTGTCTGCTAGCCCCCAGAATAATGAAAGGATATCAAGCTTTCCCCCAGAATCAGGAAAGAATTTTTCAGAAACCTCAGGGGCCTCCTGAAAGGGGGTCCTTGAGTAAAGAAGCAAATGACCAAAGCCAAGGTCATAGACAGATGGAGGTATCTAAGGTGCACACAGTCAGCCAGCTCGACTCAGCTAACCACAAGCCACCGCACACCACGCAGGGAACAGCCTTGGAGTTTTGCTACCAAGGAGTTTCCCAGCAGCCAGTGTGCTCTATTTGGTACAATTGTGTGAGGTTAGGCTGGAGAACAGAGTGGGAGGGGCTCACAAGTCGATCCAAATCAGGGGAGAAGCATTTCTCTGCAGAGAGAAGATGGTCATTCTTTTCCTTCAAAGTCCCCACTTCCTGTGTAAGAAGCTATAGGGCTGGGGGCTACATGCTTATGAAAGAAAGATCCTTGAAGCCACCCTGGGACCAAACACTGTATATATCTCATACTCCAACTGGCGGTGTTTCCTCCCTCACCTAGTGCAGTAAGATTAGTAAGCACGAATGCTCTTCCAGGCAGTAGGATTAAATTCCTACTAGCTGGTTGTGGTGAGGTTATTTTTCTCAATTAACAGACACATACACACACACAAAAGTACACATTTCGATGGGCTTCATTTCGAATGTTCAGGCAGCAGCCTAGTTTGCAACAAAATCAGGAGGCACTTCTCTGGTCTGGCTCGTTCCAGGATACCCCAGCGAGCCTACAAATAGCAGGGTCAGCCCCAGCTAAGTGGTCACTCAGCCTCCTCCTGTGTCATCAGCAGTGGAGCAGAACTTTCCTTCAGAGGCAAAAACCTACGGATCCAGAGAACAGCGCGGCGGCGGCGGCAGAGGCGGCAGCAGCGGCGGCAGCAGCAGCAACATCGAGAACCATCAGTGACTCAATGCCAAGCAGGGGCTCTCCGCTAAGACTCCACAGCCCTTTTCTCACATTGTGACCAGACATTTGCTCATGTGATACTGTGTTTGTGCCTTGGCCTTTAGGTCACCCAAGGCAAGAATCACCACTCCCTCTCTGTTTGCAACACCTATCTGTGCCACAAATTAGATATTCCTCTTTTAAAGTCGGAGCAGGGGGCAAAAACAAAAACACAACGGAGGCCAGAAGGGTCAAGCGATTTGGTGTAAGAGACAATAGCCCAGCGCAACAGAAAAGGCAGCACTAAACTGCCAGTGCCGTCCTCTTAACCACTCCCACAAACCCCAGCCCTACCTTGACAGCCTCGGCGTGGGTCACCCGGGCTAGAGATTTATCGTTGACGCGCAGAATCTGGTCCCCGACCCGCAGCCCTTCCTTCTCTGCCAGGGAGCCCGGCTCCACTAGTGACACGTAGATTCCCACGCCGTGTTCCGAACCCCCGCGGATGCTGAAGCCCAAGCCCTCGTGGGCCTTGGCGCGCCGCAGGCTCACGAGCCGCACCTCCCCGGGCCCCGCGCCGTCGGGAGCAGCCCAGACAGGCTGCCTATAGGGGGTGGTGGCGGGCAGGTACAGACCCTCGGCGGTATACTGGTCGAAGAGCAGCTGGTCGGAGCGCGGGATGACCAGTCTCAACATGGGCAGCAGACGCCGCTTGACCGGACTGTCCAGCAGGACGCGCAGGGTGCGCACCAGGTCGAAGACGTTGCGGCGCGCGTGGTACGCGTTGAGGCAGTGAGTGAACTGCTCCCGCTCGGGCTCGCTCAGCAGCGCCGTGAGCGCCTGGTGCAGCTGGCGCACGTTGGCAGACAGCAGCCGCAGCCCCGCGCCGCCACCGCCGCCGCCCGCCGCGGCCGCCGAGCCCAGCGAGCCGGTGGAGGACGAGCTCATAGAAAGACCGTCCAGCTGCGCGTTCATCTCCCCGCCGAGGCCGGGCCGCACGCACTCGGGGCGCGCGGCGCGGGGCGGCTGCTGCACCTGCGGCCAGCGGCGCGACAGCTGGATTCGCGGGGCCGCGGAGGTCACGGCTGGAGTCTAAGCTTGGGGGAGACGCGGAGACGGTGACTGCAGTCTAGACCGGCCGGCGAGTGGAGACGACGGCAGCAGGGTGGGTTGAGGGGGAGGGTGCGCAGGAGCGGTGGCTGGATCCTGGGGAAATGGCAGGGACCGCGGCCGGTGGCCCAGGGGTGCGAAGGCAAAGGGGGGGGGTTGGGAGGATGGGGAAACTGGAATCCGGAGGACGAAGAGACGGCGGCTGCAATCCTGAGGACGCGAAGAACGCGGCGGGATCCTGGGGGACAAAGAGTTGGAGGCTGGAGGTCGCGGAGACTGCGGCTGGAGGCCGAGGGGAGCGGGACAGCAGCTACATGACGGAAGGCGCGGGGACCACGTGTGGCCGCAGTGGGGGGCACAGCCACGCCGCCCGCCCCGTCACACCATGCCCGGGGCTCCCCCAGCCGAGCTATCCGTTCCTCTAGGGCTGGGGGACCCCAAAGTCAGAAGTTGGGGCGCTGGTCGATCTAGAACCAGAGTTCGGAGCAGTCGTAGCCAGAGGAGCCACGAGGGCGTCCGGCGAGGGGTGCGGGGCATGTCCCGGGCCGTCCACCATGCAGCAGCCCGGGGTCCCCGCGCCCCAGCGCCGCCCGGGCTCACAAGGAGCCGCGCGCCCGTGAGCCCAGACTTTGAGAACTGTTGAGCAGCTCTGGGCCGAGTATTCCAGCGAGTTCCGACGCCGTCGCTGTCGCCTGCCGGGACTTGGCCCCGCCCCCCTCGCCCCTCCCCTCCCCGCCCCGTCCCCCCCCCCCCCCGCGGGCTCTTCAGGAAATGACGTCCCGCCTGGTGCGCCTGGCTGTTGCCTGGATACGGGGTGAAACAGTCCGGCCCTAGGGAAGGAAGGGGTAAATTTGGGGTAGCAGCAGGAGGCGCCCTGGGGACCCTGCGAAGACTTCCCACTTTCCCAGACCAGGGGTGAAGGTATGGGGTCCCCAAAACTGTGCTCTCCGGCGATTATGGCTGAACTCCAGGGTCGCTTTGGAGCAATTAGCCGGTTTGCCAATTCACAATTGGAAAAAAATAGCTAACTTTTGGTCTCTAAATTATTAGATGCTTCATGCTTCGCTTTCCTGCCTTGAAATGTTGTTGCTGCCCTTACACACGCGCTGACAAGTTTAAGTGTGTATGTGGACGATTGTCAGTCACCTGCACTGTTCAAGAGATGAACATAAGCAGCACGGGTGCCAGGGGGAGCCAAGTCCTGTGCTGGGAAGAATCAGCCTGAGCCCCCTGCCCTAGTGGTCTCTGAGATAGGGAAAGCAAGGAGCTGTTACCAGAAATGTAAAGTATGCAAACACACACGGGTGCATTTAAAACGATGTCTGAAGTAGGTAAGTGAATTGTAGCAACACTAATGTCCAGCTCGTTATCTTTTCCACACTAGGGAACTGGGAGACCGTAACATGACAGTTTTATTCTTTTTATATGGAAAGATGCCAGAGGCCATGGTCTGAAGTCTGTCACCAGATACCCACTCTCCTAAATAGGATCATGGGAAGAGGGCTTCTACTAAAAGAGTGTGTGTTCTAAGGAAATCCACAGTGCTTTCCACAGTCACCACAACATGTCCTGTGCATCTCTTCCTACCTGGATTGCCTCTCCTGAGCTGCTCTATGAAAAGCTGCCTTTCCCCTAAAGCTGTCCTGGATTGCCATCACAGTGTCTAACTCTGACAGGGGAGAAGCAGAAAAGGAGAAGGGTTATCTGAACTGGCTTTGATCTGGGTACAGAAGAGTGGCTTGTTTGCTGCTTACTTCTTGACTTATTTACCTCTTGTACTGGTCACTCTTTGTTCAACATTTTCCAAGCACCTGTTCTGCCACTGAGTCATATGCTGGATGCTAGAGACCCAGGATGAGAGGGGGGAATCTCTGACCTAAACAATCACAGTTTAGCAAAGGAAAGATCGTATATGTCAAGGTAAAATGAAAGACAAACATCACAGTGTCTGGGAAGGAGAGGCAACTAATAAGTGAGGACAGGAAACTAATAAGAATGGACTTTCTGGGCTGCCAAGATGACGCAAGTGGGTAATGGTGCTTGCCACCAAGCCTGACAACCTGATCTCCATGCCTGGGAGCCACATGATGGAAGAATCAGCTGCTGCAAGCTGTCCTTTACAGCATGTGTGGCAATCCTGTAGCACATAATAAATAAGTGAATAAATAAGTAAATAAATATAATGAGATGTTTTAGAAGACTAATCTTTCTTCTCTGAGTAATAGGAAGCCATGAGAAGATTTCTAACACTGTAGTCTAATGCATTCCCAAAATGGAGGCAAAGAAATAGAGCTTTACCTTCCCCTGAAGCTCTCCCCTCCTCTTAACGAAGACCTGGGTTGAATTGGTGCCCAATGAATATATTTCACAGGGTGTCAAAGAATGATGGCTTAAGTAACCATTTGAGTGACCCATTGACATCTGTCTTACAGCTCCGCATGTAGCAGTTCATGCTATGCATCCTTATTTCTCCTCTTCAAGTCTAGTTGAAGCCTTTAATGCAAGCAGGTGGAGATTTTAAGAAAAGAATCTGTTCCAGCCCCTCCCCCCATGTATTAATGGCATACCTGGAAATGCCACCACACAGGGCTTAATTACATACAGTTCAGACTTTCTGAAAATGCATTTTCATGCTTAGCATTCAGTGTGTTTATGTTCTAATTATAATTACTGTGGTTGGTTTGATAAATGCATCCCAGGAACTAAGATCTCTATTCCCAATATTTTCTATCTGTGCAAAGGATATTTTTTGACATTATTTTGCTTTAGGCAGAAGAAGCCTCTGTACTCAGTCTTAGAAGAAAAGGAAACACTTTCTTCTGCAAACATTGGACACCATCTGGGAGGCTGTGCTATTGTTTAACTTCATAGAGGTTGATGTGAGTGAGTAGGCCAGAGCTGGAGCGCAGGAAAGGAAAACGGGAACCCTCCCATCCATCTTGCATAACCGTCTTCGGTATCAGTTTGCACTGTGTCCCTCTGAGAGGCAGTATGTAACTGCTCAAACCTCAAGAATCCTATTTCATGTGTGAAGACGTGTTTGTCTTTCAAGAAATAAGCTCTTGGAAACCCAAGCTGCCTGGGCTCCTGAGGGCTTTCCTACCTTCGGGCCCTGGAAGGAAATCATGAGTACCTGTTTGGCCTTGGCTGCATAGTGCCCTCTTCAGTGCTAAAACAGTATATTCTTTCATTTGCAGCCTGTTGTTTTCTTTCCTAAAGCCACTTTCCCTCCAGTGCTGGAAACTGAACCCAATACATACATGTGCTAAATATGAGCTCAGACTACTGTGCTATGCTGCAAGTCTGGGCTCTCTGAGACAAGATCTCACCACACAGCTCAGACTACCCTGGAACTTGCTGTGTAGTTCAGGCTGACCCAACATTCATGATCCCCCCTGCTTCAACCTTCAAAGTGCCACCATAGCCAGAACCAAAACTACTTTTAATTGTCTGTTGTTGACAATCAACTTGAGCTAATTCTTCTGGTTCAGATGTTTCTGGGGAAGTTAGACTCTCTTGGGTAGCTGAAAAGACAGAACAGGAAGGAGGAGGAATTGTGTTGTATTTTGTGCTTAGCACAACTTACAAGTGCTTAGATATGCTCTTTGTTGAGCTGGATTTTTGTCTGCTGTTTGTCTACTTTTTAGTTACTTTTACATTGCTGTCACTAAAATATCTGACAAAAACAAGTTGGGGGGGTATTGTTTTTTGGCTCAAGATTCCAGAATGTCCAGTCCATCATAGTGGTGACACCATGGCCTAGGAATTCATATGACTGGCCAGGAAGTAAAGTGAGACAAGAAACAACCAGGGTCAATATGATTCCCCAAAGCTGTTTCCAGTGACCCACTTCCAACAACTAGGCCTCCACCTCCCAAGTCTCCAACCCCCCCCCCAATGTCATCAGCTTGGAACTAGCTTTTCAAACTGTGAACCTATGGTGCTCATTTTCAGATTCTTGACATCACAGTCCTAACAAATACAGTATACACATTTCATGCCCTATGTATTGAATGAAACATATGACACACAGAAGGACAGAACGCTGTTTCCTTTTCTCTCCCTTTCTCTCTCTTGCAATCTTTAAAAGCCCTTTTCTATTTCATAGTTATTTGGAGCCTATCTCTCTCTTCCTCTAATTCACTGAAATGTCTCCTTAGAATGTGATAGAGATTAATTTGAGATGCATTTCCTGTGGGACATAGAGAAATCTGTAGCTGGTGACTTTTGAATGGCACTGTTTTAAACACATGTTTCCTTCTCACTCTACCAGCTAGTAAAGGAGATATACCACCACTGTTGTCATCTTCCTGGTATAACGTCGAGGACATTCAGACACCAGGGAATGACTGTCTTCAAGATGACAGGTGTACCTACAGGGAGAGTTAGACTTTGAATCCCCAGAGATCCACCCCTGAGCTCTGACTTTCAGTCTCTCTGGTGTAAAGTTTCCCAAATGTTTGGTTCTGAGATGTCAAATTGTTCCAGCATTCCTGCTGGGACCAGTCAAGGACTGCATTTCTCCCTTGAATGGGAATATTTTCTTTAGGGAGTTTGAGGTGAGAACTCAGAGGTTAATAACGAGCCATGCACCAATAATTCCTGGTTGGTAAGCTGACAGAGTAGAGTTTAGTGGAGAAAACATCATTGAAAGAGATCTCCCACAGGGAGGATTTGGGGGACCTCTGGGGTTCTCAGCTTGGACACAGGGGCTCAAAGCTATCTGATACCGGGTGTCATGAGGAACTCTTTCCAGTGTGAAGACTGTTGGCTGAAAGGACTGTAACAACTGGAGCTATCACTGGCGCTGCAGGACCACAGCCTGTCTCATCTGCAAATGTCAGTAGGAATGGATGATGTCAGTACAGAAGGCGAAACAGTCTATGCTATGAATTGTAGATAACACCAACAGTACTGATGGAGGTGCAGTGAGATAAGAGAGAGGAGAGGGCAAAAGAGAAAGCACCCAAAGCAGCAGAAGATGGGAGAGAGACAGGTATTTATCTTGGCTCAGATAAAATCTGCCAAGAGTCTGCTTCATAGTCCCAGAGACTCATGTGACTCACATGTAAGAAAGGTGTCAATACCAAGTTGATCTTCAACTTCAAATTTCTGCTCTTTGTTACCTTTGTGACCTTGAGCAAACCACGGAGGACCTTCTCACTCCAATTTCCTTATCTGTAATATTGGGCCAGTGATGCTGTCATCGGTGTTATCTTAAGCATTGATTGTACTGAGGTATGCAAAGTCAGCTCCAAAATGCTTGGAATCCATCTCGGTTAAAGCTCTTTCCACATGGGAGCACAACTCCTTAATCAGCTCAAGGGCGAGCACATGGGAGGAGCACCTCCATGCTGAGTGATTCTTTACCCCCTCCCTCTTGGCCATGGTCTTACACAATGAATGGGGCTTGCCCACCATCCCCCATTGCCAGTGGTGCCTGTTCAAGCTCTTTCATTAGAAAGTAAACAGACAGTGTCTTGGATGGGTACAGAAGGCTCTGTGCCACCCAGACATCATTATTCTTTGTTCTTCCCATCTTGTGGAATGAATGTCATTACTACTCATTCTGACTCTATGGATGAGGAAACTGGGTGTCTGGGATGAAAGTGAGCCCTCTGAGGTTTGTGCACTTCCCATGCCTCCCTGTGCTTTGTAGTAGCATAACAGAACTCTTGCTAATTCCTCTTGCACAGCTCTGGGGGAAATAGCAAACTATGATGATAGCAAAAATAAAATCCCAGGGAGCCAATTTGTGAGCTGGAAGGAGTCAGAGGAGGGAAAGTAACCTTATCAGGCATGCTGTTCTATAATCCCACTGCCACTAGGTCTGTATGAGCTCTCTTAATCGGAATTATGATCTGGCTACACCAGGACACTAACTCCCACACCAGCAAAGCTCAGATTAGAGAAACCCTGAATGCAAATGTCCTCACCTTATTCAAGATCTCAGCACGATCAATGGGGTGCCCTTTGCTACATCCCCTCCATGGTTCTGAGTGCCTCTGCTGTACTGAATTCCCAGAACATTCAGTAGGAGCCATGCCTTGGTGACCATATCCTCCAGGATGTGTTGTGTTGTGGATACCAGATGTGACTGGGATGTGGCTAGACAGAAGCATTTGGAATTGTAAAGTGAAGGTCCCAGACCTGTTTCACAGCCAGTATTCCCTTCTCAAAGCCTCAGCTCCCCACTTATTCCAGCACCACAACCACGAACAGCACTGTAGCCAGTTAGAAAAGTGATTATGTAACCTTGCACTTCATTGGACTAGCAGTTGCCTGGCATGCACAAAGCCCTGGGTTTGACTCCCAGCACCCTATAAACCAGGCATGGTAGCAAAACCTATAACCCCAGGCCTCAGGATGTGGAAGATTGAGGAACATAATTTCAAGGTCATCCTTAGCTACATTGTAGGTTCAAGGCCAGCCTGGAACACATGAGACCCTGTATTTAAAAAAAAAAAAAAAAAAAAAAAAAAAGTGAGGTACCAGTCTCCTTTCCATGTAATTGTCTTCTTCCTTCAGCAATCCTTGGGGAAACTTTTTGTTTCTTAGAGAGATTCTGGTTATCAATACTGTGCTTGGGCACCAACCTGTACTGTTTGGCCAATTCCTCCATTCCTCCATTCATCAGTGCCTCAGTCTGTCCATTTAAAGTGAGAGGGACTCAGAAGTGGTGATCTGTGGGCCTTCCTAGCTCCAAGAATTATTTCTTTCATTAGGGGTGTGTGTGTATGAGTGTGTGTGTGTGTGTGTGTGTGTGTGTGTGTGTCTGTCTGTCTGTCTGTGTGGACAGAGGTCAGAGGATGACCAGCAGGAATTAGTTCTCTCCTCCTACCTTGAGGGTATTAAGGATCAAACTCAGGTCATAATTCTTGGCAGCAAATGCCTTTATTTAATGAGCTATCTCCACAGCCCAAGAACTTTATTTTGTTTTGATGACAGAGAAGGAAGGGGTAGGGAAGGCAGAAAGATGAGGAATGGAGGTTCTCAGTTCATATGGATTTGGAATTCTGTCCTTGCTTCCATGGCTGACTGATGGCTTTCTCTGACTGGTTCCAGGCGCTTAATGTCTCTTTGCCTGTGGGTTTCAAATAGCAGCTAATGATCCTCACTGCCTTTAGCTGGCTCTGTGTTTTTTTGCCTTTGACAATGGTCAAAGGCACCCAGAAGACATTGTTATTACAGTTACCGGGCCCAGTGTGCCCAAGTACTTGGCAAATTGTGTCAAAGACTCCGCCGCTGTTACAGAAGAATGCTTGCTCTCTTGTACTTCTTTGTTCCTTAGAAATTTGATACTCATTGACTTTCCATGAAGGTCATAGGAAATGGAGTTTCAGCATTCTAAAACCAGTCTTTCCCTTTAACCTTAAAAACTCATATTCCTGTTTTCATCCACTAAATATGTAGTGCCTATGACTCCCATCTAGTTGAATGACACATAAAGAATGATCATGTGGCCTGTAGAGATGTCCCATTGAGTAGAATGCTTACCCCACAGGTCTGATAGTTCAAACCCCCAGAACCCATGTAAAAGCTGTAAAATCCAGGTGCAATAGCTCCGGAAATACTGGGAGGATGATGCTTGATTAAGTAGGGGGTCACCAAGTGAGTAAAGTAAGAAAGACACTCTAGGCAGATGTCAAAGGCATGGCTAAAGAGATGAGGATAGGTCTGAGTTGTGGCAAATAGTGGCTGTTCTGTTATATAATGTTGGTAGTGTTCCAAACGCTAGAGCTAGCCACTGATGGGCAGGCATAGTTCTCATTTTCCCCAGAGGAACTTTATGCACCTTCTTTATCAGCTCTCAACATTCATGGACACTCTTGTACTTCACAGGGCTCCTCAGAGAGAGTGGCACTCTTTCAAGAGAGTGAGAGATGCCAGGGCTAGCTGGGAATGCGGCTGTCCAATGTTGCATTTTCCCCTTACCACCAATGGGTGCAGCTTGGCTAGGTGCAGCTTGGTCAGGGGTGTCTGGCACCAACATTATACTGACCTGGGTTCAAATCCTTGCTCTACCAATTGCTACCTGGGGTAAGACTTTCACTGAGTGCCCAAGCTTTCCTATTCTGTGTCCTGTTTAATAAGATGATAAAAGGCACAGTGAACAACAGATGCACTGTTTAATAAGACGATAAAATGCACAGTGAAGAACAGATGCAGGGCCGTCTTCCTTTAGGCATACATTATGGATTGTAGCTTAGCCTACCAGGGCCTCCACAATAAGTACAGACTGTTTATCTTATCTCATTGTTCTGGAGGCCAAAAGGCTGAGGTCAAAGAGTTGGTATCTTTGAAGCCCTCTCTCCTTGACTTGTAGATCCCCCCTCTTTTTCCTTACCTGGTCTTGCAGTTTGTATACACCTGGATCTAATGTGTTTTTATACTATACACTTTTTAGTCCTGGCTGGCCTGGAATTCACTGTATAGACCAGGCTGGCCTGTCTCTCCCTCCTGAGAGCTGGGGTCAAAGGTATATAGCAATACACCAGGTTAACTTTTCTACTTCTTACAAGTCTCCCTGGGTTAGGGAATCTCACTAAAGCTTTATTTTAGGTAACTTACTATTTCAAAGATCCTAACTCTGTGGCTGGGAAGATAGCTTAGTAGGTAAAAGTATTTGTTGAACAAGACTGATGTCCTAAGTCTGATTACTAGAACTTGTGGTGGAAGGAGAGCACTGACACTAAAAGGTTGTCGTCTGACTGCCATATGCATGTTGTGGCATGGGTACAAACACAAAGGCACACACACCACTATCACCAGCATCACCGCTGCCATCACCACAGCCACCATCACTGCCACCACCATCACCACTGCCACCACTGCCACCACCATCACCACAGCCACCATTGCCACAGCCACCACTGCCACTGCCACCACCACCACCACCACCACAGCCACCATCGCCACTGCCACTGCCACCACCACCACCACCACCACAGCCACCATCGCCACTGCCACCACTGCCACTGCCACCACCGCCACCATCACCACAATCACCACCACCACCACCAATAATAATAATAATAGTAATAATAACAAAATTAAAAAATTTTAAAGAGCCTAATTCTAGCTGGGCCCGATGGTACACATGTGTGATTCTAACATTGGGAAGCTGATGCAGGAGGATATCTGTGAGTTAGCTCAAGGTCAGTCTGAGCTACATAATAAGATCAATACCAACCTAAACAAAAAATAATTCTAACTGCAAATATGGTTACATTTTTGAGGAACTGAGTGAGGATTTGAGGCTTCAATATACAAATTCAAATTCAGTCCAGTTCTACTGGGGATATAGTCAAACTCTCCTTCCTTTATTCACCCCATTGACCGCCTTTCAGAAGGACACTCCTTCCTCACTCTTTAAATAACAGTAACAGCCCTGACAGCCCCAGTGTTGCTGAACTGTGCCTAATGGCTGAATAACCTTTCTTCACTGTAATCCAATGGCAGTGATTTTTCTGGCATGCACTATTACAAGAGAGCAGTTTGATCTCTGGGGTTTCAGGATGCCTAATTAAAAAGCGCTGTAGCAAGAAGCAGAACACAGTTACATACCACAGCATCGCATTGTTCTTATTTCAGAGTTGGAAGAAACAAGGACATTTTTTACTGAACTGTGTGAGAATACTGGAGAAAATGGTCCATGGAGACAGTGGGAGTCTTGCTGGCCACTCAGAGAAGGCCTTGGGCCATTGCTTTTGCATGTCAGCAAAAGCCAAGGTCACTTAAGCTGGCTGAGAGTCCACCTTCCTTGAAGGTGATGATCTGGGAAGGTTTAACCCATGGCCTGAGATGGGCATTCACTGAGGACTATAGGGGAATTTGACCCTATAATTTCAAAATTAACTCCTTCAGCAGAACCTCTTAGTAAGATCTATCAGAAACTGCAGAGGGTGGGTGGGCCTAGGTCCTAGTTTCCTTTCTGTTGCTGTGAATAAGACATTCTGACTAAAGCAACACAGAGGAGAAAGAGTTACATTTCCAGGTCACCGTCCATCAATGGAGGAAGTTAAAGCAGGAACTCCAAGGCAGGCCGACCTGCTATTTCACACATCATTGTCTCCAACCAAGGAACAAGAAATCACTACACACACACACACACACACACACACACACACACACACACACACACATCCAGCAGGAACAACCATGGAGGATGCTGCAAGCTAGCTGGCTTGAAGGCTGAATTATACTCAGCTCATACTCAAAGCTTGACTCTACTTCCTTAAGACAGTGCAAGACCACCTGCCTAGGGATGGGATGGTACTGTCCACAGTGAGCTGAGCCCTCCTCAAGGAACAGCCATAGCAATCCCCTACAGACTTTCCCACAGGCCAGTCTGCTCTAGGCAATTCCCCATTGTGGCTGTCTACTAAGATGACTCTAGGTTGTGTCAAGTTAACAATTAAAACTAACCAAGGCAGTATACCAATAAAAACAATTGAAATTTCTAGATATCTCTAAGTTGTAGGTTCTCAGTTGGAGCTATGGCCTTGGAGTCTCTATAAATTCCACAAACTCATGCACAACATTTTGTGCATGTATGAATTTTTATTTTCTAAATTTTATGGTCCATGACACAAAAAGATTAAACTCTGCTATTCTTCCTTTTTCTGGATTCAAATAGTTTTTTTCTAATATATTTTTATTGACAATTTTATAATGATACAATGTATTTTGATCACATTCCTCCTCTTTTCCTTCCTCTAACTTCATCCACTAAGTTCCCACCCCTCCTAATTTGGCATTTTCCCCCCACTGAGTCAAATTTGTGCTGCCCATACACTCATGGGTTCCAGGCTATCAGCTAGAACATGGTTGACCTAACAAGAGCCAGATCCTAAAGAAAACAAACTCTCCCTCCCCCAGAAACCAACCATCAGTGGCTTCTCAAATAGGGGTGGGGGTCTCATGAGCCCCTTTCCCATCTATGCCAGTATGTTGAATGGCTTGATCTTGCATAGATTACATGCAGGCAACCACAACTGTTACAAGTTCTTGAGCACAGAGGTCCTGACATGCCTAGAAGATACTGTTGCCTCAGACCTCCCCTCCTCTGGATCTTGTAATCTTTCTGCTCTCTCTTCCACAATGGTCTCCAAGTCTTGGGAGAAAGGATATCATAGAGATATCTCACTCGTATCTGAGCACTCCATGGATATTTATCTGTACTTTGACCAGTTGCGAGTTTATGCATTAATTGTCATCCACTGAACAAAGAATTCTCTTACGAGGTCTGAGAGCTTCACTATTATGGCCATAGAGATACAAATTCAGAGGACAGTTGGAAACTATGTCAATTTAGCAAATTAATGGCAGTAAGGTCATCCTTGGGGCCTGTGAGCTCCCCACCGTGGATTCTTGGCCAGATTTATAGCACCAGGCATGCATTTCCTCCTGTGTATATATGTGTGTGTCACTTGATTACCCCATGACATTCATGCCACTATTGCACCCATGGGCATATCTTGTCACACAAAAGTTCCCCTTGTTCTCAATGCTTGGATATACTGGGAACTCTTACTATTTATTTACCAGGCACTTTATATTCCTTCCATCATTTAACATTCATGTCAGCTCTCAAGATTTTTGTGTCATCTTCACAGACAAGGGAACTGAGGTTGGAAAGCTAAATCTTAAGCTGCACAGGATGGGTTTCATCCTTCTAGGCAACCAACACTTATGAATTTCCATTATCTAAAGGGGAGTTAGAAGATTAGTGCATTGTGGGTAGTCCAGTAGAGTGAAGTAAATGGAGCCTAGAGAGAGCACCTGGCTCAACATGGAGGCTGGAATCAGAAATGTCTTCTAGAGAAAAGCCTAAATCAATCAATCAATCAATCAATCAATCAATCAATCAATCAATCAACCTCTCAATCTCTCTGTCTTTCTCTCTCTCTCTGTGTGTGCACATGCACTCAGGTATGTGTCCATGCTCTTATATGTGGGTGTGGTTACACATGAAAGTATGCCCAAAGTCAACCTCAGATGGCTTCCTGGGTGTAATATGAGCCATATTCCCAAGTCCCTAGCATACACGTCTGGAAGAAACCATGGAGTCGACAAGCTCAAGAAGTGGTGAAGCACGTATCTGACCAAGGTTGCTTCTTTCTAAATGAATGTATCCAGAACCCTCAACCTCACCTGTCAGCAGGGAATTTCAAGTTAAAACAACAAGATACCATTTCACACATAACAGATTGGCAAAATCAAAACATCTGACATTACCAGGTTTTGGCAAGACATAGTGCAAGAAAGAACATACTTGCAGGACTGGTAGGAGTGTAAATTGGCACAACCACAGCTGCTTGGCACATTCTAGTAGACTTGAAAACTCTCCAGCTTGATACCCAGCAACCCTGTACCCTGATATGTTTCCTGAAGGCCCTCTAAGACCTTTGTATCTTGAATGTCAGTTATTTTCCACCACATAACAACCATTTCCACAATTCGGTGTGTTAAACATCAGTGGCTGAGCTCACATTTCTGTGGTCAGCTAGGCAGTTCTACCTGTCCCTGTTTGTCTCATCTATGCTAGAACTTTTTATGTAAAGTGAGTGAGAGAGTCCACTGGCAGCTGAATGGCCCAAGAGGACCCCACTGCTCAGATTGTTGTTTCTTGGTTGGAGTTACATGAACAACTGGGGCTTCCTGTCCCTTGGCCTCCATCTCTTTACCATGATCAACAGCCTTGCTTGGGTATAGGACAGACCATCTTGTCAAAATTCCTGTCATATTAGATTAGGGACTTACTCTACTTTCTGTATAATGTCATCTTAGTCATTACATTTACAAAGATCCTATTTCCAAAGAGGTCCTGGAGGTTAGTGTTTCATGACTCAGGATACTTTTGTCTTTTTTTTTTTTTTTTTTTTTTTTTGGTAAGAAGGGTACATATCCCAGGACAGGCACAGCATGACTCTGATGGCTCCTTTACCATTAAAGATAGGTTAAATGCTGTAGAACAAAAGTGGAGGGCAGAGTACAAAAATCCCAGTGGCCACAGCAGTCTATTTCTGACAAACACTACATGTCCAGTGCATTTTAGCTAAGGCGTTGCCCATGTCATTACTCTGGACCACAAAGGACATCAGCACGAGGCACACCAAAATGGCCATGCTGCTCTACAGAGTATGAACTGAAGAGGCTTGCTTCTTCATGTGCCAGAGGATGGAAAGCCCAGAAAGAACAGTGAGGTTCCAGAGGTCAATTGCAGGGAGCAAAGATCACTCTAAGAGGGGCTGGAGAGATGGCTTAGGGGTTCAGAGTACTTACTGCTCTTCCACAGGACCGGAGTTTGAGTCCTAGAACCCATATGGTGACCAACAACATCTGTAATGGGGTCCTGATGCCATCTTTTGGTCTCTATGGGCACTGCATGCATGTAAGACACATACATGCAGGCAAAACACTCAAATGTAATAAAAATAAAAATCTCCCTGAGGCTTCAAAGAGCAAAGGGAAGAAGTTGGGTTCTCAGAGTCTAGTGACCCAGGAGCTAACAGCCATACAGAGCTGTAGCCATTGATCATGGGCTATAGGTACTTCATGAGAGGGACAGTGTGGCTAAGTCTGAAGAACAGAAAGACCTGAAAGCTGGAACTGAGTATCAGGATGAGGGGTTACTGCTGTAGCCACACTGACCTGGTCAGTGGGAAAATAGGCTAGAGCAAGAGCCTTCCTTCTTCCAGCCTTGCAGCCCCCACCAGTGTTAACTCATGGCAACATCAAGGAGAACAACTGGATAAGGAGCCCCAGCAACTACTTACCATTCCGTGTCTCTAACCTGTTGGACTTTATACATCCTTGGAAGGCCTTTCTAGAACCCTCTTAAGAAGTGTGGATGTGGCTGGAGACCTACCTTGGTGGTCAAGCTCTGCCTGGTTCCATCCTAAGCACTGCAGACAGCAGCAGGGTCATAGAGTTTACCCAAGCTTGCTCTAACAAATTTCTACCAACTCTGTGACTTACAGTCTCAATGTCCAAAAGTCCACAATCCTGTCCTCACTAGGGGACATTTCTTCTGAAATATCTGGATGAACCCTACCTAACTGCTCTCTATTTCTGGTAGATGCTGGCAATGCTTGTCTTGACTTGCAGACTTGCAATGGGTTCCTTCCCATTACTGCCTCAACTCCAAGCGGTCTTCTTTCCTTTGTCCCTGTGTCTTCTCTCTTCTCACAAAGACACCAGTGATTAGATTTAGAGACCACCTTAAATCTAGGTTGATTTCATCTGTTTTTTTTTTTTTTTTGACTACTAATGTTTGTGAGGATGGCCTTGTTTCCAAAGAGGGTTACTTCCTGCAGTTCCAGGTGGACACGAGATGACATTGTTCAACTCACTACAGGTAAATAGTAGTTCTTGTAACTTACTTCCAAAATTGCTTTGTCGGTTCATGGTTATTCCATGAGATACCATGAATGTGTTAGCTTCTTGTCCTAAATCTATGCCAAGGCACTCTTGTGATACAGGCAAATGTTTCCCTGCTCTGAGCTTGCAGTAGGCTTCAAATCCCAATGACAAAAGATAGGTTAAGGGCAAAATTTCTTTGACTTTGCAGCTTTCAAACCCTCTGTATTAATGAATGTAAAGAACCAATTATTTTTGAAAGTGTTTTTAGTTTTTTATATCTGAGGATTCCCCTCCAAGAAGCAACCTTGGGCCTCCCTAGGAAAGGCAGACAAGACTGGTTATTTGAGCATTAGGACCATTTTTCTTTACCGTAGAGATGCACCTAGAAGATTACAGTCATCTGCCTACAGAGAACTCTGAACATGGTGTTGAGCAAAGATCATGTTGTACCCCTCCTTTTTATACTCATAGAAATTTCCAGAACACCGAAGCCACCTAGTCATCTTTGATCAGATTTCCCTAAATGGTACCTGAAATGAAGATTCTGGGGCACATGACACACAGAGACAGAGGAAACAGACAGGGAAGAGAATGAAGGTCACCAAATAGGACTAGAGCTAGGTGACTAAGTTGGCATACATGGTACACATAACCCCAACTCACAATTTCCTAAACTTTGGGTCCCAGTAGTCTTATTTTATTTAAAAAGGAGATATTTTTTTGGGGGGTGGGTTCAAGACAGGGTTTCTCTGTGTGACAGCTCTGGCTGTCCTGGAACTTGCTTTGTAGACCAGGCTGTTGTAATGAGTAAGTTTTTCCCCACCGGGTCTAGTCCCACCGCCATGCCAGCCCCAATTAACACACAGAGACTCTGTATTTGATATAATACTGTTGGCCAGGTACTAATTTCTTATTGGCTAGCTCTGTCTTATGTATTAACCCATTTCTATTAATCTAAGTATTTCCACGTGGTCTCATCTTACCAGAGAGTGGGGCCGGCGTTCTGCTCTCCCCAGTTTCTCCATGCTGACTCCTCCTTACTACTTCCTCGAATCCTTCTTGTCTCCTAGTCCTGTCTATCTTGCTTTCGTATTAGCCAACAGTGCCTTATTCATTAACCAGTATGAGAAGCATATTTATAGAATGGCATTTCCCATCAGGCTGACCTCAAACTCAGAGGTATCTGCCTGCCTTTGCCTCCCAAGTGCTGATATTAAAGGTGTGCACCACCACCGCCCAGCAAAAATTTACTGTTTAAAAATTTTATGTGTATGCATGGTCTGTCTGCACATCTGTGCACCACATGTGATTAGTACCCTTGAATCCAGAAGGGGGAGCCAGATGCCCTGGAAAAGGCATTACCAACGGTTATGGGCAACCATGTAGGCTCTGAGACCTAGCCCCTGGTCCTCTAAAGGAGCAGCAAGTGCTCTTAAGTGGTAAGTCATCTCTCCAACTTTCATCCTCTCTTACTCTAGTCCTTTTCCTGTGGGAAGGATGAAATTTCATACAAAATCCCCCAAAGTCTCTGGAATGGAAATTACCCTAGTCAGGGACCTCGGGCTTTCTGCCTCCTGTATGTGTATATACCTCAGTCCTTGAGGGTGTAGTTCCCAAAAATAGTTCTCTTAAAAGGAGCCCCAGGTGCTGGGTGTGATGACATAACTTGTAATCCTGGCACTTAGGAAGCCAAAGCAGGAGGCTCATGAGTTTGAGGCCAGCAAAATATCCCTAGCTTCTGGCTATTATAAGGAAAGTAGCCCTAAGAAGGGGAGTGTGCAGCTAAGAATCTGAAAGGAGGGATCAGGATAGAACAGTGATGGCGTGCCTCACAAATGTCCACATGAACTGAAGGAAGAAGTATATAAGCGAATTAACAATTGAATGGGTGAAACTACAAATTAAGGTCTGAGTATGAAGTACTCCCTTCCCTAAATCTATGTCCTTAGTCCCCAGTGCAACAGTATTCAAAGCTCATTGGATCATGAGGCTGCTCACCTCATCAATAGACTCATCCATTCATTGACAGATGCATGGCTGAATAATCAATGGAGAGCTGGTAGAAATTGTTGGAGGTGGAGTCTAGTTGGAGAAAGTAACTCACCGGGCAGGCTCCCCTGTAAGGTGTCTTTCTTCTTCCTTGATCTCTGAGTGCCACAAGGTAGGCAGTGTGCAGCCTCCTTGGCCATACACTCCCACCACTGAGATAGTGTATCTTGCCTTGGCTCCAAAAGCAATGGAGTCAGAAACATCTGAATCCATAAACCCAAATAAGTCTTTCCCACTTTAATTTGACTTCTCTAAGGTTTTAGCAGCAGCAACAGAGAGCTAACACAAGAATGCTAATGAAAACCCCAGTCAACTTAAGTTCCCACTCCACTGGCTGGCTTGCATGGAGCTGACGTCTACTTACTGCCAGGCAGCAAACCTTGAATATACCCTTGTAACAGAGTCCATTTCTTCCTGCCAGGAACTTCCCATGGCTGGTGGATACATACAATGCCCCAGGACACAGCCTAAATGTGAATAAACCAGCTGAACAGGGAACAGGGCAGAATTGCCTCTCTGCTCCTGTAGCACCCCTTCCTAGACAGGAAGAATGGAGGAATGAAGTCATGGTTTCCTTAGGCCTTGGCTGATGAGCTCTTGCCCTCTTAATCCCTGCACCCTGCCCTTTAATGAGAGCTTCTAAAAGCAGCCTGGTACACTGTGTGACCGACCATTTAAGCTCCCTTCCCTGATGACTCTCATTACCTTCCAAAATATTTATTCACTTGATAGCTTAGAATAATTACTTCCTCCCAACCTCTGAGACTGGAAATGCAGAGCAAATAAAATTCTCATCCTCGCTTGACTCACTTGCTGGTAGTAGAGATGGGGTGGGGCTACCTGTCACAGGACAACAGGAGCACTCAAGCATTCTGCCCAAGAAGCCTCATGCAGTAGAGACTCCACCCCTGTTTACACTGTGTTTTCCTGTTGGGGGTATCATCGTTGTTCCAAAGGCCTATGTTATGGCTCAGAGTAATCTATTAAGTCATTCAACACATTCTATGTACCCATTTTGGGTCTAGCTTTGTGATAAGACATGAGTCTGTGCTTCAGCTGTTTGGTAGATGATCTATTGTGTACTTGAGTGCTTTTCAGTACCTGGCATAGACATGCTCATTAGACAGACAATGATTAAATATATTTATGAATGGATAGGTGAGCAGGTGAGTGGTGGAGTGGATGAATGGATAGACAGGATGGTTGATCTGCTGTTTGTTTATTAAATGCCTACTGTGATTAGAAAGTCAAAGGTCCCCTCACATAGTCACATGCCTGAGCACTTGGCTCCCAGCTAGTGGCATTGTTTGGGAAGATTCTAGTACCTTTAGGAGCTGAAGCCTTGATGGAGGAAGTGGATCACTGAGGCAGGCTTTGAGGCTTTATACTATGCCCAGCCTCACTTCCTGCTCACTCTTGCTTCCTGGGTAGGGATGCACATGACCAGCCAGCCTCCTGCCCCTGCCTACCCTGATTGCTGCTGTGTCTTCTCTGCCATGATGGGCTGTTTCTGGATCTATAAGCCAAAACAAAGCCCTTCTCCCTTAAGTTGTGCTTGTCAGGGTGTTTTACCATAGCAATAGGAAGTTAAGTCAGTACCTTCCCCTCCCTCTTCTAAGAACAGGATTCTCTTTTGTGAGGGATACATGCTTCTTAAGTTGGTCTGAGCTTGAATGACTCCTCATGCTGCCCACCCATAGCACATATCCCAGGCCCTGACAACCAGACTGTTCCAACTTCTTGCTATAAAAATTGGTATTGCCTAAAGGACATGAAACATAAGCCAGATGAAAGCCCTCCCTTGGTATTTCTGGCTGATGTGAACAGTAGATGACACCTGTTTCCTGGTTGCTGAGCCCCTAAAAGGTGTTTGTTTGTTTGTTTGGTTTTTTGAGACAGAGTTTCTCTGCATTGCTGTGGAGCCTGTCCTGGAACTAGCTCTGCAGACCAGGCTGGCCTCGAACTCACAGAGATCTGCCTGCCTCTGCTTCCTGAGTGCTGGGATCAAAGGCATGCGCCACCAACGCCCAGCCCTAAAAGGTTTGTTTAAGGGTACTGAGTATTCTTTTATATGCCACAGGGAGAGAAGTTGGCCAAAAATAGGAAGATGAAGGGAGGAAAGAAAGGAAAGGAAAAAGAGAAAGAAGAAGGATGGGGAAGGGGAGGAAGAGGAGAACAAAGAGGAGGTTAGGGAAGAAGAGGAGAGACACTTCAGACAGAGCTTAAGCCCTGGGTGCAGGAAGCCAGTTGAATTCTTAGACTTTCCTTCTACACAAACAGTGACTCCCTTTTCTCTGACTTACTCCTTTCTTATTGAGTCTGTTTCTTCTACATGAAACCATGAGACCCTTGTCAGTGCTCAGTGGAGGAGTAACTAATTGAGTGGATGCAAGATTTAGTGAATGAATGAGTCCCATAGATATCAAACTAGCTCATAGTTTCTTCCTGGAGAGCTAGGGCAGCACAGGAAAGGAATCAATGAGGTGGTCCTGGTTCCACCTGGAGCCTATCTGGAGGCTTCTATCATGCCCAATGTTGACTCTTACTCCTGAAATGTAAATGAGAAGTGAAAAAGCAGAAAACAGCCCACTAAAAATAACAAACTTCTGGGGCAGACATTTAAATCTGGCTGCAGATTGCAGACTCCAGGAGTTATAATTAAAAGAGGATTGAAATGGAACCAATTAAAACTTAAAATTCCCCTAAAGACCGATGCCCACATTCCCACCTGGTTTAAATCACAGTGAGTATGGGACACATCCATGCTCTCCTTGGGTACTTCAAACATGATCAGGCATAGCTCCTACTGCAGAATCACTTAGGAAAGGATGTGTTTGTAGGATGAAGGCTCTGGGTTTATATCAGATGCCCCAGGGATTTGGATGCCTGCTGAGGTATGTGAGCTGTTCTACAGTGGATGGAAGAGTCTACCAGTTAAGAATGACCTCAGTGACAGAAGCCAGGGTGCAGTTACTGCATCAAATAAAGGTTTCCTTTCTTCACTCAACAAGAAATGTAGAGCTAGATGGTCTTGGGTTGTACTGGCTGTCCCAGGAAGACATCAAGAAAATAGACTTCTGCTAGCTTTCTGCTCCATCTACCCCATGAAGGACTTTCATTTTTCCTTGGTGTCAGGATGACACCCCTCCTCCAGGCATAGAATTGTGTCAGACAGAAAGATGGGTGAATTGCAAAAGGTGCTTTGTGTCAGTGGAATATTTCCACCACTGTCAGGAAACCACAGCATCCCATGAAGCCCCACCCACAGAATTCTGCCTCATCCTACTGACTGGAAACTGGTTGCAATGCTGTCAGGGAGTCTGGAAAGAGAGATGTGTGATTTTGCAAGGTTCAGATTCTTCCAGAAAAGGAGACACTGGGTAGCAGGTTAATATAGGAACCCATGCTAGGCTTTCAGGAGAGTGACTCCATGGATAGAAGCCAGCCATTCTCAACTGACACAGGCAAGGAAGCAGGAGAAGTTTCAGTGGGGCTGCTACCACCATCAGATGAGAGATGACAGCAAAGTTTGGGTTTGGTGGTGCACACTGGTAATCTAGCACTTGGGAAGTGACCCCAAGAAAATTAGAAGTTCAAGGTTGTTCTTGCTGGAGTTCAAAGGCCAGCTGGGCGACATAAGGCCCTGGCCCAAAACAATGAAAAGTGGGGGCGGGGGAGGGGGGTCAAGAAAAGCAAAGAAAGAGAAGATGCCAGTGCCCTGCACAGAACGGGCAGGTTCGGGGGACAATGCAGGATTCAGGAAAGAAGGCAGGCTCCAACGATGCCCTGAGTTGTGTCTTCAGTCCTTGGGAAGAGGGTGAGTTTGCATCTACAACAGTTCAAACAAACTGAGCGCGTCAGGAATGCCAAGGGTGACTGTGCTCTATGTTCGCAGATCTCCGTGTGCCTGGAACTGAGGCTGCTCGAGTCTCCAGAGGGACGGACAAGGGAACACTTTTGAATTTTCTTGACATTTGACCTGCAGAAATGTACTCCAGGCTCCAGGGCTCCACCCTCTCTCTGGCCCAGGAAGTTCCCACCTCCCTTCCTGCCTCTCCTGAAGATCATCTTCGATGACCTCCTCCTTAGACTGAAAACCCAGCTAACACGGAGGTGCCAACTTGAAGGATGCCAGAATGCCTTCCAGACCTCTGCCGGCATGCATGTGTGGCTGCTCTTCTTTCTCACTTTACAAATGAGGAGAAGCGAGCTCAGGAAACACGAACACTTTCAAGGAGAAGTAGCTAGTGAAGGTCAAAGTCAGTAAGCAAAGCCAGGTGTCAGGCTTTGAAGTCCTAAATATTAACTACTGTGAGATGCCACTTCCTAGCTGGAAGCATTTTGCCATGTGTTCCGATGATATACATCATTGTGTTGTAGCCCCATTGAACTGCAGGTCTCTGAGAATGGATTATCTTAGACCTTTTCCTATTAAGTCTTGAAGAAAAGAATTAATGCAGGACTAAATTACAACCCCAGGTCCAACTACAGACACACTCCCAGTTAAGTCAGGTTTTTTTTTTTTTTTTTTTTTTTTTTTTTTTTTTTTTTTTTGTATTCCTGTACACCTAGCATACCCTTCAGGACCAGACTTTGTCCTATTCAGACAAAGGTATAGCTATTTTGTGAGAATTCTGTTTGTGGTTGTCTTGATTTCAGAGATGAAAAAGAGCAAATTTCAATGAGATGATGAACTGCAGGTTCCTTTATGAGAAAACAGTGTACTAAGTATTTGCTAATGATCTGAGCATAACGATTTAGTTCTCGGTGACCTCGGAACTGCTTTTCTAAAACAAGAAAAAGCTGTTGCATAATGAAAGTGTAAGGGGCTCTAACAGAGTCCTGAGACACAAATCTTTCTCCATCTGAGTAGAGATGGATTCGGGGAGATGGGCTCTATGACGGGAGCAACAGACAGGGAGAGGTCTTAAATAGCTGACCGCACACTTTGTATGACAATTTGGGAAAGCCCATCCTGATGTTCAGGTGACACTTGGTGACCTACTGTGATGGTTAGTGTTGTCAGCTTGACAGAACCTAGAATCATCCAGGACATGGGTCTCTGTACGTATCTAAGGGAGAATATCTTGATTACATTAATTGATGTGGAAAGGCCAATCTTTCTTTTTTAAATGTCATAGATATACAACAAAATATGGTAATGCAAAAACCCCACTTTCCCCCTCCAAATACCCTCTTCCCTTATCCTCTCAACACCTCTCACCTCCTATCAGGGAACATTTGGGAAGAGGAGCACAAGAAAAAAAATGTAGGAGCTAGAGCTTGGAGAGGAAGGCTGTAAAGTGCTGTCTTGTAAACGTATCATAACTTTCACTCATGAACTTCCACAAGACCTACACACAATCAACCCAACCCAAATCCCACATAGACAAGATGAGGGAAATTATCTCCAGGCCCCACAGCTTACTGAGAATCTATTGGCAGTGGATAGATACTGGGGAAGGGAAAAATCATGGCCCCTAATAGATTTCCCATGCTGCAGAGGTGGCCCCATATCCATTAATGTATGGGCAGCACTAGTTGGAATTAGTGGGTTATGAAAAAGTGGGGTCAGAAAGACCCATCTTATGATTGGAACCGTTCTTTGGGTGAGGGATCCTGGACTTTATCAAATGAGGAGATTGAGCCAAGCAGTAGTATATATACATTATCCACCCACCCCACCTTGTGGATGTAATGGGACCAATTGCTTTAAATTCCTGCTGCCTTGCCTTATCTGTGGAGATGGACTCTGTAGCGGTTTGAATGAAAATGGCCCCCATATGTCCTGGAGTGGCACTGTTAGGAGGAATGGAGTAGGTGTGGCTTTGTTGGAGGAAGTGTGTCACTGGGTGAGAAGCTCTGCTGTCCCAGATGCTCAACCCAGGCCCATCTCTCTCTCTTCCTGCTGCCTGCTGATCCCTAGAACTCTCAGCAACTTCTCCAACACCATGTCTGCCTGCACACTGCATGCTTTCCACCATGATGATAATGGACTAGACCTCTGAAACTATAAGCCAGCCCCAGTTAAATGTTTTCCTTTATAAGAGTTGCCCTGGTAATGGTGTCTCTTCACAGCAGTAGAACCCTAAGGCAGACTCCACTCTTGAATTGTGAGGCAGGGTAAACTCTTTTTCCTTCAGTTGCATACAGCATCAGGAGAAGAACTTAGGCACCTATCTTGAACTTAGGGTTTCCCTCAGACCTCCAGGAGGATCCTGTCAGATGTCCAGATGACAAAGGATTGTCAAGATTGAGCCTGAAACAAATCACATGAACCCCAAAGGAGGAAAGCAAGAGGAATAAAGTAAGAAATCTAAAAACCTGAGGTTGCTCTTTTCTTATTTTCAACCACATATGCTTTCAACTGTGTGTCTTTACATATCTCTTTTCTTTCAAGAGCAGAGTTCTCTGAACCATTTGCCTGTGTAGTTGGCTGCAGTAGGGCTGGGATCAGCTCTTTTTTTTCCTGCCCTGGATTCCTCCAGCTAATCTAGATGGCAATCTCCAGGCTCATGACTTCAGCTCTGCTTTGCTCTTCAGGATATCCTTGTTACACTAATTTAAGGAGTGTAATAAATCTGGAGTGAAATATGTTTGCTGAAAATGCTAATTAGCTGGATGAGACTATCAATTAGGTCCTCAGGGCACAGAAATCATAGCTGTTAAAGATCTCAAAGGTCATTCTTAGCCTGTTCTAAAGTAAAATGATAGTGATTACCACAGAGGGTGAGAGGTAGAATGGGTGAGTAATCGATATTTAATAGCAATGTAGTACCAGGCAACATGCGGGAGACTGAATTTTCAGGGGTCCCAGAAATCCACCCATAGATCTTCAGTTATCACAGACAATACCAACAATCACTTCTGCTTATGGAGCACAAAAGATACCAGGTTATACTAGGAGTTTAGCTAGTATTAATTCATTTAATCCCCATAAAGTCTCTCTGAGGTAAAAGGAATCATTATTGTTTTTATTTTGTAGGTGAGGAAGCTGGGTTTATCACAGAGGATTTAGCTAACCCTCCTGGTTCCTACTTCTGGCTAACCTGAAGTAACAGGGATTATTTAACTCTTGCACCTGGAACCACAGCCCTCAAGACTCAGGCATGCATCAACAGAAGACAGCCAGCTCTAGGAGATCGGAACAAATAAAGTGAGCTTGATGATTGCCTGGCTTGCTGCCCAGGGAGAATTTCTGATCCATCTGTGGGCAGAAGGGTCCAGGAAACTTGGATGCTTCTTGAGCTGAGGATACAGAACTAAAATGATAGATGCTGGAGTTCACTGAAAAGAGCAGAGAGAGAGAGAAAAGAGCTGAATAGAATGGGAACTCTGAACCCTGCAGGAGGTCAGTCATAAGTGCTTGCTGATCAGTTATAAGTAGGAGGAGGCCAAGGAAAGAACCCCCATGAAGGAATCAGAGGGTTTGTGGAGTAGGGGGGTCATATAAGACTGGGGGAAATGTCTGTTCCTAAAAGCCAGAGTGGGAAACTCTCCAATTTACTGGAGATCAATTGGGGATTAAGAACGCATTGTTTGACTAAGGGGGAAAAATTAACAATAGATTAAATGCTGCTTTTAAAATTGGCATAGTGACCTGCACTTGTGACTAGCACTCTAGAGGCTGAGTCAAGATGATCATAAGTTCAAAGCCAGTCTAGTCCATGTAGTAAAATTCTGTCTCAAAGGGGAAAAAAAATTACCGCTCTAATCATGCCTAATAAAACTCAAAGGCAGATCTGAAAGGATCAAAGTGCTTCCAGATGACTTAACCATACATTAGAAATATACCACAGCCAGGTGGATAAAATGTTCATTTGGGTGAAATAAATGTATACAAAGAAATCTATGCATTTTTATCACTTCTGGGTGTGAGCATTTATCATCAGGCTATTGTGGTCTAAAAATACCATGAAAGCATCTTTCATAGACATAGGGGCTGATAAGATCAAGGCATCAGCACTTTCAGTATCTGATGAAGCCCGCATTTCTTGTATTGTAGATGGCACATACCTCTTGGATCCTCACATGTTGGAGGGAGAAATGAAATCCCTAGGTTTGGTGGTTTGAATGAGAATGGCCCCCCAACAAAGGTGTGTGTCTTTGAATATTATATTTGAATATTTGGTCCCTAGGTGGTAGAACTGTTTGGGAAGGATTAGGAGGTGTGGCCTTGTTGGAAGAGGTGTGTCATTGGGTTGAACTTTATTTTTATAAGGGCTCACTCAATGATAGGTTTTATTTTCCAGTACATACTTTTGAAATAGTCTAGCCTGAACAACATAGGGAAACCCTGTCTTAAAACAAACAACAAACTCACTAAAGAAATTCAAGTGGTGAGTGTGTACATCAAACTCCAATAAGACACTATTACATAGCTGTCTAAATATAAAATAATGACCATATTGCTGTGATCTGAATGTTTGCATCTCCCTAAAATCCAGACAGTGAAAACCTAATCACCAAGGTTTTGGTCTTAGAAGGTGAAGCCTTTGAAAGATGATTAGGTCATGAAAACAGAGCCCTCTAGAATAGGGTTCTTGTCTTTAGGAAAAACACCCTCAGAGAGCTCTTATGTTCCCTCCACCATGAGAGGACACAGCAAGAAGGTGTGGGCTATGAGGTAGAATGAAGCGCTAGATCTTCTGATGCCTTGATCATCCTAGGCTTTGTCATCCCCAAGATGGAAAGAAATAAAGGTCTGTTGTTTTGTTTATTTTTTTTACCTCCTTAATTTTCTTTGTGTTTATCTATAAGCATTTTTTCTTTTTAAAGTTTTGTTAGTTCTTTGAGAATTATATTTTTTATCATATTCACCCTTCCTCCAACATCTTCCAGATCTACCACCCCAAATTCCTTATCCATTCAACTTTGTGTCTATTTTTTTTAAATACCCATAAAATCTATTTTTTGCTGCCCATATATTTCTGGATACATGGTTGACTTATCGGGAGCTACACACACACACACACACACACACACACACACACACACACACACCAAACAAACAAACAAACAAAAAACCAAAACAAAACAGAAAAACCTGACTCTCCCTCTTGCAATGGCTAGCAATTGGCAACAATGCCTCACCTAGAAGTTAGACCTCCTTTTTCCAGGTTTGGATTTGGTCTGGCTTGAGTGTGCACTGGTATTGTGCATGGTGTTAACAACCATTGAGAATTCATATGTGCACATATGTAATTCATTATTTGCTTGTAGTCATCCACTCCCTCTGGCTCTTACACTCTCCGGACACCTCTTTCACAATGATTCCTGAGCTTTGGGAGGAGGTGGTGAGTTATAGATGTCCCATTCATGTCTGATAATTCCTGGTTTCTTATTCTCTGCACCCTAACCAGTTGTCATTTCTGTGTTAATCACCACATACTGCACATAGAAGCTTCTCTGGTAAGGGAGGATGAGTTGATAATTGGCGGTCAGTTTAGTACTGTGTCCATTTAATAAAATAAAAGCTGTATGTTTATCCCCTAGTGTTCATGACCCAACTAGATTCAGGTTCTTGGCCCAACAATAGTATATAATTTCATTTTATGGAATGAGAATTAATTAGACAGTGGTTGGTTACTCTCATGTTTGTGTCATGCCTCTATTGCACAAATGTCTGCTGATTCTAAGCCACATACTATTGTTTTATTACAACAACCCTGAGTAAAGTGCAGATCCAGTGGTTGTGATGATAAGGTTATTTCAGCATGGAATTGAACCCAGGGCCTTGTGCATGTCAGGCAATTACTCTTTCTCTGAACTGCTAGCGCTTGTAGGTCTTAGACAATACAGGAAGCACAGATTATATTAACCAACCATTCTTATTTTAGACATTTATAAAAGAGAAATGAAAACACGTCTCTGTGTACAGACTTACATAGAAATATTCATTGACACCTTACTTATAGTAACCTCAAGCTATACATCATGTAAGTGCTGAGTTGTGTGGAGCCAGACCAACCCAAAGCTTTCCCTGAGGCCCTGATGAAAGGACAAAGGGAACTTTAGTTCTGTGTCCTTGTTCAGGAATGGACTTGGTAGGAAGTCTAAAGCCGGAGCCGTGCCCCAGAGGAGTCAAGGCTGTAGTTTCTGGGAACCTAACTCTTCCCTTTGAGATATGGTTAGCAGCCCTTAAGCAGCTGTGCCTGAGTTCTTTTTGCCAACATTGTCTGATTCAGTTCTTTGCTGACCTTGGTCATATCCTCTCTTGCAAATGGTATTTTCTTCTTCTTTTTTTCCATCCCCTTTGCTACTCACTTTATCACTTGACATTGCCTATTACTGCCTGTGGATACATACTCACTAGACATTGATGGTTTTCACAATGACTTTTTTCCTTTTAAGTCTCAGAAGAATAACTGTACATATAGAGAGTAATTTGGAAAACCACCACTACAGACATTTCTTCAAGACCAAAATACTGTGAATGTTCTGTTGCTCTTGTATTTCTAAAATCAGTCTTAAAATTTTAAGATATTGCTTTTCCATGACATTGTTAGATAGCAAATCCACAGTTGTAGAAACATGCCAACCTCTTCAATAATTTCTGGGATGCCCACATGTTCCACTGTTGGGAAAAAGATTCTACTCTCAGCTATGTTCCAGGAGACAGACCCAATTTAAGATGTCATTTCCTCTCTATTTACCAAAACAAAAGGCTCCTGGCTACCTTTCCTACCTAACATCATCAGGTCGGGGCTGGGAAGAAAACTAAGGTGAACACCCACCATTAATAGACTAAAAACCACCTAGATCATATAACATATGTGTCTTGTTTTTTCTTTGCTTGCTATTTGTGTGTGTGTGTGTGTGTGTGTTGTTGTTGTTGTTGTTGTTGCTGCTGCTGCTGTTATTGTTTTCCTAAAAGTGCCCAGGCGGGCTTAAGGTTGCCAGACACACACACATCTACTGCAACAAGGGCTTCTGTCTATCCATCTACATGTGTGTGGGAGTATGTGTGCAGGAAGAGAGATGGGGAAAATCTACCTCCCCAAAATCCCACCACAAAGAGACCTATGTGCCAAGCATAGTGGAAGTGTGTGCTCTCTCATAACTGGAAGCTATGCTTCTTAATAAACTTGCTTGATATAAGTCATCAGCTTAGGCAAGACCTCCTGGTGCCAGTTATTGCTTTACTCTCTTCATTATTTTTCATCCCCAGTCCTCCCACTTGACACCTAACCTCGGGACTCCTACTCTTGTGGGTTTGGGTCACTGAGTAATAAGATGAATGGATAGATGAAACATACCATAATTCCACACAGAAAAAATGTTACTCCCCCAATGAAAATGAATGAACTGGCCAGACATGGTATCACATGCCTGCAATCTTAGCATTCAGGAGGCAAAGGCCAGAGTATTGTGAGTTCAAAGCCAGCATGGCCTATATGGAAACATCTTGTGCCATAAACAACAAACACCAAGAAGGGATGAACTGCTGCTGTGCATAATGGTAAACCTCAGAGGCATGTGCTCTGTTGCCTAAAAGCAGGCTGCCTAAAGGAGGACATACTGTATGATGTCATCCATACAAATTTACTTTAAGGTTTGTTTTTAATTATGTGTTTATTTGTATAGCTGAGGAGGTATGTGTAGCTGCCCATGGAGTTCAGAAGAAAGTATTGGATTCCCCTGAAGCTGGAGTTATAGATGGCTGTTAGCCACCTAGCGTGGGTGCTAGTAACCAAACTCCAGTCCTCTGCAAGAGCAGTAATCACTCTTAACAACCAAGTTATCTCTCCAGCTCCCACATGGATTTCTTGAAAGGCAGACCAAAGGGAACTTTAATTCTGTGTCCTTGTTCAGGAATGGATTTGGTAAGAGGTCTAAAGCTGGAGCCATGCCCCAAAGGAGTCACGGTTGTGATCCACTGCGTCTGAAAGCAGATCAGTGGCATTCTGGGGGTGAAGGCAACCAGAAGGGGTTGGTAGTCGCTCAGGGAAACCTCTAGAAGCAAAGGATTTATTCATTTACTCTCCACACATGTCAAAAATTGTGAAAGTATGCACTTTGAGGTATGTGATTCAGTGTGTGTCAATAAATCTGTTACTGTTTAATGAGAGCCTGAAAACAGACAAACGAAAACAGGCTTCCCGGGGCACACGTCTAATAAACCCAGTGTGGCTCCACACGGTAAACATCTGAGCTGCATTACACTACAAAGTACGTGTTGTTCCCATTTCATAGATGAAAGGGCAAGAATGAAAGGGCTGGTGGGACCTCCTCAGGGCTGCAGGCTTGTGAATGGTGGAGCTAGAGTTTATAGTTTTGTCCAAAGCACTCAACATGCTGTAACACACCCTGCTTTGCCTCTAATTTGAAGCCTGAGGGCAGTATACCCACTGCCTCTACTCTCTTGGGGCATCTGTACCTCTCCTGCTTGCTGAACTGAACCCCACCTTCCTGCTACAACTTTCTCCCTCCATTTAGAAGCCTATTCTGGACTCCTAACTGCCACCCATTGCATCATCACCCAGCTGCCTTCCTTCTGTACCTGCAAACAGGGAACAAATCAATTTGTAAATGCCTCAAAAAGAACAGGACTCTGAGTGATTGCCAAGGCGTCTTTGTGAAAGTGGGAGCTTGCTGGGCTCTTGGAAGGCAGCTTCTGCCTGTTTTAAAGAAGTAGGCACTCCAAGTGGACGCAAGTGGACCAACACATGCACAGATCTTCCTGGTTTCAGAGACCTTTCTTGTCTCTCATCACTTTCCAAGTTAATGAAGCTCAGTATCTTCACACAGTTCTTGTATTTTATCAGATAAGGCAACCAGGTTTGGTGATGAGGTTTGAAAAACTCAAGAACATAACTTTCACTTGGGCTCTCTTTCCAATAAGAGGGCTACGTGGGAGCCAGATGGCTACAATAAGTAATTATTTGTCTAGGCCAGGTAGCATGTGCCTGTAACCCTAGCACTTGAGAGGCAGGGACCGGAGCATCACTGGAAGTTTGAGGACAGGCTTGGTATATACAACAAGTTCCTGACCAGTTTGGGCTACATCTAAAAGAGGGGGAAAAGAGGAGGGAGTTATGCCAAAGGAGCCATGGTACTCAATTAGATAGAGGTAAGAATGTAAGTTCATGATGCTGTCTCAGAAGGGAAATACACAAAGGAAGCCAAGCGTGGTATTTAGCCCATCACACATAATATAGAGTCCTGAGCATTGTGAGTTCAGATTATGCAGAGATCCTCACAAGATCTCCACGTAGGATGGAGACTAGAGCTGGCAACTTGAGGCCCTTTCCCACATAACAGTTTCTGACTAACAGGACACTGAGCTCACTCTGAGAACTTTGGGTTGTTATGTGAGAGGTTGGAGGTGAAATCTAATCTCTACTATCTCCTTGTCCTGGAAAATCCAGCACCTCAGCCCTGAGCTCTTGATCCATGTCATGCAAAGCTTGGATGAGTGAGGAAAGCTCTTGTTACAGCTGAGAAGAACTACTGTTTTGTGTTATGCATTGGATGGACACTGAGTGGGGAAGTTAGCAAACTCAGGGCAAGGCAGGGTCATAAGTCTGAACTGCATGAACTAGAATTGTTGTTATAGAAGGCTATTTTCCAAAAGATTTATTTTTATTTTATTTTTGCCTGCAAGTATGAGTAGGCGCCATGACTGTGCAGTATACACTGGAGGCCAGAAATATGTAAATATGTGTCCCTCTGATTGGTCTAATAAAAAGCCAAACAGCTAATACCTAGGCAGGATTCCCAGGCACAGAGGATTCTGGGAAGAAGGCTGAGATGGCAAGAATGCAGAGCAAGCAGGATGGGCACTACAGAGATGAGGTAATAAAGGTACATGCATAAAGTAAATAAATAGAAATGGGTTAAATTATAAGAGCTAGTTAGAAACAAGTCTTAGCTATGGGCTGAGCTTTCATAATTATAAATCTCCAAGTCATTATTGGGGAGCCTAAGGTCCCAACAAAAGAGTTCAACTTCACTTAACCACTGAGCTATCTCTCTAGTCCTTCATATGCAGCTATTAAGTTAGCTTTATTGTATATAAAAACATTTGAATTACTTTAAATTATCCTAAGCCAGTGGTTCTCAGCCTTCCTAATGCTGTGACCCTTTAATATAGTTCCTCATGTAGTGGTGACCCCCAACCATAAGATCACTTTGTTGCTATTGTTATGAATTGTAACATAAATACCTGATATGTGACCCAAAGGGGGTCGAACCCCACAGGTTGAGAATCACTGTCCTTAATTGATGCTGCATTGTGAAATAATTATATATAATTTTGATAGAGGTGGGGTAAACTGTGTGCTTGGTTTAGGCTGCTGACTTCTGCCTGTGCCTCTTCCCCAGGGAAAATAAAGTACCTATGTTCTTGGACAGGGGATTGGAGTTCTAGTTTGTCCCCCAAGGTTTCCTACATTAAAGAGCTATCAAGAGAGTGGAAAGTTCATGGTGGAGGAGAACCTTTTGGAAGTGGTTAAAATTAGATAAGGTCATCAGAGTGGAGTCCCCATGACTAAAGTCTGGTGGCTGCAGACTTAAAAGGATAACACTGGACAAGGCGCTTCATGCTTGGACTTGGGAAGCTGAGACAGGTGGTTCACAAGTTCAAGACAAGCTTGGACTACATAGAAGGTTCAAGGCCAGCCTAGGCTGTGTAGAGACACAAACAAATAGGGCTAGGTAGGTGGTTCAGTGAGTGAAGTGATTGCTGATCAAGCATGATGGCCTCCATTCAGATCCCCTGCACCTACACAAAGCCTGGGTGTGGCATCCAGAGCTGGCAACTTCAGCAGTGAGAGGCGTGGAGATGGGTGGATCCCTGGAGCTTGATAGCCAGCTAGTAGAGCCAAAGTGACAAGCTAGCATCTTGTTAACATTTTGACAAGACCTTGTCTCAAAAAAATAAAACGGAAAATGATAGAGGAAGCCATGTGACACATACATCCCTCTTACTCCCCACTTATCCCCATACTCTACACATAAAATAATATAAATGTAAATTTAAAACATGCCAGTAGACAATAAGCAGAAGCAAGGGTAGAAATAAAGAGCAGGAAAAGGAGAGAGCATAAGAGAGACATCATATGTACCCACATTCCCCATCTCTTGCCATCAATGCCCCACACTACCTTGAATGCTGTAAAAACAAAACAAACAAACAAAAACACAGGCAGTGAGGCTTGTGTGTTTATTTTACATCATGCACATAGGGGAATCATTTAAGGTGAACTTCTAAGCTTCTAGGAAAGGGCTTTGTCCTCAGCCAATCATCAGAGTCCAAGTTTCCTGATTGAGAACTTCCCTAAAGGACTTTGCCTTGAGCAAGAATACTTGCTGCAGCCTGATCCACTCTGCCCTGTATGGAAGCTGGGTTATTTTCCTTCTCATTTGATGATGAGTTATTATTAAGTACCCGGAGAAAGATCTGAGGCTATGAATGTGGGTGTCATATAACCTTTTTCTCAAAGCTGTTTAATGAGGAGCAACCAGAATATCTGCTTTTAATCTCCTTTGATTAAACAGCCAATGCCACATCAACATGTTGAGCTATTCAGAACCTTGTATGTGCTGCAGTCAAATTTTTCATGGGCTGTTGTCCCAAGACAGATCTACCTTTGTTCTGAGTTGGCTTCTTCCATTAAATCTTAGTGTTTCTATCAGTACAACACAGCTACTGTGGTTGCTAGGTAAAAGGAAAAACAAGATCTTGTAACTTTTTGGCATATAGAAAATGCTCAATAAATTACCCCCCCTTCCTAGTTGGTATGCCAAGATGCACCTCCCAGGCTAAGCTTTCAAGTAACTCCTGGGTCTTTTCCAAATGGGACGGCAGATGATGAGCTCAGTGATGCTATATTTGTGAGAGATGCTTCCACAGGCGGATGGCTGACAGTCAAGCCACCATCAGACTAGCCCTATTTGTACCCTATGAAGGCGGTGAGATAGCGTCAGGAACTGTGGCTATGGTGTTAGTCTGTTCTCAGAGGAAGAGATAGCAATCTAAAAAACAACTAGGAATTAATGAGGGCCGTGTGTGAAGATGTGTGTGTATTGCTGATTAACTCTTGGGAATAAAAATTCTAGAAATAGTACAACTGGCTAGCAGTGCTGGCACATTGTAAAGGCTTTAGAACACAATGTGCCAGAGAGCAGGACCGTGCCACCAGCAGCATGAGAACGTCCCCACAACAGCCAGTGTCCCTCCCTTCACAATCTCATTAAAAGCCAGCATTGCTATTTTTCTTTATTATTGCTGAAATGAAGCCTGGAATTGTAAGGTCTAATTTTCCATGTTCTGTTCAACATTTTTCATATATTCATTTGCATATTGAACTCTTCTTCTCCTTTTCCTCCTCCTCCTCTTCTTTTCTGGTGTGTTGGCCCTTCTTTTTTAAAGGTGAAATTTTACTTGTGGATTTATAAAACATCTTGGTGGTATAAATGTGTAATTCTTTCATCACTTTTAAAATTTATTTTAAAGCCAACCATAGTTTCCCCTCCTTCTTTTCCTCCTGTCCCCTCCCCTGTCACCTCCTTTCTACCCCTTCCTCCATCCACTCCCCCTCTATCTCTGTTCGGAGGGGGTAAGGACTCCCATGGAAATCAATAAAATGTGGCATATCAAGTTGAGGCAGCACCAAGCTCCTCCCCCTGCCTGCATCAAGGCTGAACAAGGCATCCCACCATAGGGAATAGGTTTCCAAAGAGCCAGCTCATGCATCAGGGCCAGATCATGGTCCCACTGCTAGGGGCCCCACAAACAGATCAAGCTATATAACTGTCACCCACTTGCAGAGGGCCTAGGTCAATCCCGTGCTGGCTCCCTTGCTGTCCGTCCATGAGCTCCCACAAGCTTAGGTCAGCCATCTCTTTGGGTTTCCCCATCATGATCTTGACTCCCTCCTCCCCTTGCTCATATAATTCCTCTACCCTATCTTACACTGAACTCCCGGAGCTTGGCCTAGTGCTTGGCTGTAGATCTCTGAATCTGTTTCCATTAGGTACTGGATGAAGATTCTATGATGATAATTAGAGTAGTCACCAATCTAATTATAAGGGAAGGCCATTCAAGCACCCTCTTCATTATTTCTAGAAGTCTTAACTGGGCTCATCCTTGTGAGTTTCTGAGAGTTTTCCTTGTACCATGTTTCTCCCTAATCCTATAATGGCTCCCTCCATCAAGCTATCTTTTTCATTACTTTTCCCCCTCAATCCTGTCCCCAACTCGACCACCCTGATCCTTCTTGCTCCCATCAGCTCATCCACTCCCCCAAGTTTATCCAGGACATCTCATCTATTTCCTCTTCCAGAGTAATTGATCTATGCATCCCTCTCAGGATTCTCCTTGTTATCTAGCTTCTCTGGTGCTAGATTGTAGTGTGGATATTTTTTGTTTTACACCTAATACCTATGTATGAGTGAGCACATACTGTGTTTGTCTTTCTAAGTCTGGGTTATTTCGCTCAGGGTTTTTTTTTTTTTGTTTGTTTGTTTCTGTTTCTATCCATTTGCCTGCAAATTTCATGGTGTCACTGGTTTTTTTCCACTGAGGAATACTCCATTGTGTAAATGTACCACATTTTCTTTATCCATTCTTCAGTTGAGGGACATCTAGGTTGTTTCCAGGTTCTTGCTATTACAAATAACGCTGCTGCAAACATAGTTGAACAAGTGTTCTTGTGGTGTGATTGAGCATTCTTTGAATATATGACCAAGACTGGTATCAATGAATCTTGAGGTAGACTGATTTCCAATATTTTGAGAAACTGCCATACTGATTTCCAAAGTGACTGTACAAGTTTGCACTCCCACCAGCAGTGGAGGAGTGTTCTACATTTTCTCCAACATAGGCATTTTTGATCTTGGTCATTCTGACAAGTATAAGATGGTATCTCAGAGTTGTTTTGATTTGTATTTCACTGATAGCTAAGGATGTTGAACACTTCTTTAAGTGTATCTCAGCCATTCGGAATGCTCCTGTTGAGAATTCTGTTTAAATCTGTTCCCCATTTTTATTGGATTATTTGGTATTTTAATGTCTAGTTTCTTCTTTTACTTTCTTTTTTTAAATTTTTTTCTTATTTTACATATCAATCCCAGTTCCCTCTTCCTCCCATTCCCTCCCCCCCCCCAAATCCCTCACCCCTGTCCCATTCCCCATCCACTCCCCAGGGAGGGTGAGGCCTTCCAGGAGGGATCATCAAAATCTGTCAAGTCATTTGGGGTAGGGCCTAGGCCTCCCTTCTTTTCTCTAGACTAAGGGAATATCCTCCATGAGGAATGTGCTCCAAAAGTCCTTTCGTACATCAGGGATACATCCTGGTTCCACTGTCAGAGGTCCCTTAGACTGCCCAGGCCTTCTAACTGAGACCCATGTTCAGGGTGTCTGGGTCTGTCCTATGCTGGATTCCCAGCTATCAGTCTGGGGTCCATGAAATCCCCCTTGTTCAGTTTCTGTGCTACTGGTGTTATATTCAGGAAGTGGTCTCCTGCACCAATGTGTTCAAGGTTACTTCCTACTCTTTCTTCTATCAGTTTCAGTGTAACTGGATTTATGTTGAGGTCTTTGATACTTTTGAACTTGAGTTTTGAGCAGTATATTAGCTCTTGATCATACATATAATGGCAGCTTAGGTTTGTTGTTCAGCATGGTATTTGATGGTTAAGGTTTATTATTGTGTTTTCAAAAGTTAGTGTCAGCTAGCAATTCAACTGATAAATATTTACAGATGGCTTGTTGGAAACATATACCAGGCTCTGTGCCAGTATCTGGTATCAGAAGAGAACAAAGCCCAAGTGTCTGTATTATAAGAGATCCCCAGGCCAGCAAAGGAATCTCTTCTCTCTAGAGACAGCAGTACCATTCACAGAGGGTTGTGCAACCCAAACATCCTTCCTTCACACAGTGGAGATGCTTTGAAATCTGAGGCTTTCTGAACCCTAACATGCAGCACTAACAGGACATTATCTAGGAGACACCAGGCCAGCTGTTATGGCTGTATGGACCAGACCATCACCTATTTTACAAATAACATTTCACTAGAACACTGCAATGTAAAGGTATCCATGCAGTCCCTGCTGCTTCTGTGCTGTGTGACCGAAAAGCATGTCTGTGACCAAAGCCCACAGACTTAAAATGTTGCTAGTCTTTATGTATGTGCATGTGTGTTTGCGGAAGCCAGAGGTCAACATTAGGGATCTGCCTTAGTCACTCTCCACTTTATTTTATCTTGTGTGTAGTGTGAATATGTGATGCACATGTATGAGCATGTGGATGCACATGCCCTTGCATGTATGCATAAAAGCCAAAGGCAGTCATTGTATGTCCTCCTCCATCACTATCCACCTTGTTTTCTTGAGACAGAGTCTCTCACTGAAATGGAAAGCTCCTTTTGGCTAGACTGACTTTATAATGAGCTTCCATAATTTACCTGCTATGTCTGCCCTCTGGTGCCAGAGCCACAGGCACACACAGCCATCTTGACTTTTTTCTTTAATGTGGGTGCTGGGAATTAAAATAAGATCCTCACAAAAGCACAGCAAATGCTCTTACCCACTAAACCATCTCCCCAGCCAACTATTTTAAGTTTTGAGGCAGGGTCTCTCACTGAACCTGGAGCGCACCCATTCATCCAGACTAACTAGCAAGCATCAGGGGTGCTCCTGTCTTAGTCTGTCCAGCTCTGTCTGAGAGTACAGGCAGATGTGTTACTGTACCAAGTATGATGTGGTTCCTGGGGATCAAATCAAATTGTTAGCCTTATCAACTGTATCAACTAAGCCACCTTTCGAGCCAGTTTGGAAGTGACCTGAACCAGACAGAACACTTAGTCAAAACTGCACAACAGAAGTTCGGAACAGAATGTAAACCAAACTTCAGGACTCTTTAACCCAGATCTCTGCTTCCTGTGTCATTCTACGAAGATTAAGTAAGTACTGACGGTAACATATGCCTGCAGTGGCAAGTTGGAAGATGACAGGGCTCTCAGATGTTCCCCGAGGGCCCATAAGCAGCATCAAAGACATCAGGCAAAGAAATAACCATATAGAAAAATAATCTATCATTGGGGTGAGCCTGGGAGAAAGCAAATACCACCCCATCCCCACCCCCACCCCCATCCCCACCTCTGAGACAACTGTAAGAGTGGCAAGAGCTCCACATACCTCCTTAAAGTCTACTACCACTTCCTGCCCCTGTACCTGGACTTTCCCCACAGACAGCCATCTCCAGCACAGCTACTTCAGGGTACAGCTCCAGGCATGGCCAGCATCTCTGTCCAGGGATTCCCAGGTTGTCTCTTCTGCTGGATCTTCTAGGACACAGCAGAATTCTGTGCCTGGATTGGGTAAGCTCGTGGGCCACCAGCCTATCATATAACACTGGTTAAAGAGAACCAATCCCCTGGAGAGGCAAATGACTGCTAGACGGCCACATTTGGGACATCACCTATTTTATAAGTAATTGGTGGGCAGGGAAGATGACTCAACTGTTAAAGGCTAGGCTCACAACCAAAAGTATAAGTAATTGGTAGTTGCTATTGGGAGGTGTGATCAGTATTGAAGCCTACATAGAAACAAACAGAGATTCTTATGATTATAAGTCAGATATAAATCTGGGCTCTTCCACTGTTCCAGTCAATTTCCGTAGAGCCTTCCAGCATTGGGATTCCCTTTGTCAGTAGACAACACTGGCTAATAATGCTTCTTTTCCAGGCAACTGTCACCCCACCCTCTTCTGAACCATTGCCTCCCACACATTCTCTCTGCCTGCTGGTGACACCAGCCTTCTCCATCTAGGAATATAAATTTAGGAAACTGTAGTGCTAACAGCATGTCAAAGTAGAGCTGGCCAAGTCTGACAATGAATCCATCTGACAGTGTGAACCGATCTGCACTTATTCAAACCCCATTCAGTGCTTTCCACAGCAATGATAAGCATGCTGTTCTTGGTATTGTCTGTCTCCAGCTTAATGATGTGATGTTTCCACTTAGGATCTTGATAGGCTCATGGCTGTGGAAGCTATGCCTTTTGGAGGAGGCTAGCCATATGTTGTGAGTCACATGCACCAGAAACATCTGGGAGTAGGAGAGATGCTGGTCTGTAACTCGTGTTTTCCAGAGATTTCTCATTTTGGAAGGCAGTTTTTCAGTCCCATTTGAATCTGCCTCTAGAATTGGCATCTTACTGTGGCAGGGGGATGCTAGGAAAGGGGAGATTAAGGGCTTTCTGGTTTGGCTCCATCTAGGATCTCCAAGATCTGCTTCTTTCCTGTGGGGTTTTCTGAAAGTCTTGATTCCAGGCTCCATCCTTCATAGGACTCGAGTCAGTAAATCTGGGAAAGGCACTTTCCATTCTTGCAGAGGCCTCTAGTTCTGAAGGGCAGCCATGCTGCAGACTTATTGACATATGTACAGGAGCCAGAGTTCTTCTTTGTCTTCAGGATCTTCTCCTTTTGTCCACTATTCCTGTTTGTCAAGCCTTTAGGATCCCTCCTGGACCCTGCCTCCAATATACCATAGGTGGAACTGCTTTTGTGGTAAGCAAAGGGCAAAACTACCAATCAAATGTAACCCCGATACTTTCCATTGATTATACCATCCCAGGACCAGGAAAGGCCAAATGAGTGTCCAAGAGTTCATAGTAAGCCCTCAGGCATATCAGTCATAAGCAGTCCTGGAAGGCTGGATGCTGGAGACTCTCCTGGGCTTGGTCTCACATCTTCTGGATTGTAGGCTTGGGTGCTGTCCTGTGGGTAGCTCCTTAGCCTCCCACCACTGTTCATGCATTTCTATTACCAATAAGATAGGTAGAAATTTTCTGCCCATGGAGGAAAGAGGCTTCTTCCCTTTCTTTTCCTTTTCCTCTCCTACATAGTTTCAACTATGCAGGGACTTCTGAGAATGTATATGTGTGGGGTAGTAAGTGTGTGTGTGTGTGTGTGTGTGTGTGTGTGTGTGTGTGTGTATGCATTTGTGTTTTTGCATTTTGAGTGTGTGCGCATAGGTGTGCATTCATATGGAGACTAGAGGTTGGGTATCTTCCTCTATGGCTCCCCCACCTTGTTTTTTGAGACAAGGACTCTCAACCTGGAGTACACCTACTACTGGCTAGACTAGCTGGCCAACAATTCTTCAGGGGTCAGAGGTCTCCCACCCCTGAATGCCCAATGGTGGAGTTATAGATGCACACCAAGGTGGGTTTTGCTGCTGGGACTTTAATATTGATTGGACAGCTCACTGACCCCAGCCTTTATAAATAAGCTACCTTTCATTCCTCTTGGGCGGGTGGGTGAATCCAAGTTGTGGGAACTTATTCTTCTCCCCCAACCCTTCTGTCTCCTGTACCCACCCCCAGGGTTTCATATACTCATGCAGCCACTGGCACAGACCCAACTATGTCCAGTCCAATGTGTTGGCAAGAGTGAGTGATGGAGCCCGCAGACCATTACTCAGGAGAGGGTGATGGTGAGTCACTTTGAGAGACTCTTTTCCCTGTCTGGCCACTCTACTCCAGGCTGTGCTTTGAGACAGAGAATAATAACACCCTTTGAAATTGTCTCTTAAAAATAGAGTCAGTGGAGTCTGGCGCTGTGGGAGAAGGCCTGGAGTCAAGTGCCTTGGCCTGCTGGACATGGTTCAGTACAGGGCACTGGCTCCTGCTGTGCATAGCTGTCAGTGGTGAGTGATGTCCTAGGCAAGTTGTGTATTTGGGTAGAGATTCCAGTCTTCTGAATCTTGCAGAATATCAATGCACAGATTATGATACACAGGATGAGGTAATAATATGGGTTATATATTTTATTCAGGGAAAAGTCATTTACACGAGAAACCAGCTCCAAGGATCCATGCCCAGGGCCACTCTCCTTGACCAGACAGGAACCAAGAAAGCCCCCAGACCTAGCCTTCACCATCATGTCTGCACCTGTGACCATGCCCAAAGGGGCGTGGTCAGTGCAACAGGTGTGGGCGGGGGATATCTCACTACAATTTACCTTTTAGTCTAAAGAAAAGATTTAGGCTTGATTAAACAACTATATACAAAGACAGAAAATATCAAGTATGCTCTAGGAGAAGGAAATGTAAGGACAGCACACTTAAGGCCTATTTCCATTGAGGTAACAAGAGCAAATGGCAAGAACTACATATCCAGTCCTAGGGTAAAGGCATAAAAGAGGTTGCTATAGAGTTGTTTAAGTCTTGTATCTAAAATTTCTATCTAGGAAGAGAGATCAATAATTGTGACAATCTCAACTTCAACCTCATCAAAGACCTGAGAAGGAAGATCACAGTAATAGGGTAGGCAGGGAGGTGCAGGCAAGCAACTTCCAAAAGGTGCAGCAAAGACAGAAAAAGCAGGCTACCTGGACAGTCACCCAAAGTCTCATAGAAGCATAGGGACAACCAGCTTTGGCTAAGGCCTAAATTATCTGACTGACCAACACAGAAGCAGACAGGTATACAGGCTGTCTTACTCTGACTTGGCAAGGTTTGGCAATCTTCTATGTCTTTTGTAAGCACAGTAGGAGAGCGAGTCCAAAGTCAGCAGTCGAGGTGGGAGCAGTTCTTTGCCCAAGAGGCCATTAGCCTAGGCGAGGATGGACTCCAAAAGGAGTGACATCAGTGCCCAACATACTCTCAGGAATAACTTGGTGCTATCAGAAGCAATTGTGACTCATGTCAACAGAGTACCAATATCAAAACATTTAAATGCCACATTCTGCAGGTCTATGAAGTGTTTGAAGATAAAACATCTATGTCTTTATACATCTCATAGGTATAAGAAACATGGGCAATATGGTTTGTAATACTCAGGAACATAGCTGTACAAATGTCTGAAACTTCCTAAAACAATTTAGCAAGGACAATGATTTCAGCAATATAACTATATACATATACATATATGTAAATCTCTAGAACAGAGGTAGAATAGAAATGTCTTGACCTAGCCAGATGTTGGTGGCACATGCCAGCACTTGGGAGGCAGAGGCAGATGGATCTCTGTGAGTATGGGGCCAGCCTGGTCTACAGAGCTAGTTCCAGGACAGGCTTCAAAGCAATACAGAGAAATCCTGTCTCAAAAAAAAACCAAAAAAAAAAAAAAAATCTCTTGAGCAGAGGTAGAACTGTATAGTGGAACATGACAAAAATCTCCTAAGCCAGCATTGGTTTACATTAATTAGGAATAAAGAGTACTAGGAAATTAAGAGAAATAGATTTTTGTATAGAAATAGTTCACAGAATTAGATATTGGTACCAGACATCAGATTCTTCTTTGTTGACTACAGCAGAACTTTTCTGAATGTAATTTATAGCAAGGACACAGTCTACCCCAAATTCATATACATACCAATGCAAAATTTCCATGAAAACCCCTGACAGAAGTCACAGGCTACTAACAAAGAATTTCTGGTCTAGGGACTCTTTTGGCATATTATATAATAATAAATAATATAAAATATACTTATTATAATATATATTACATTTTTTTTAATTCTGCACTTTCTTCCTTAAAACACAAAACTTTTCTGATGTTTCTTTCAGTCCTTGTGGAATGTACTCCTAGTTGAGAGAAAACACAAAGGTTTTCTTATTTAGGATGTCTGCAAGAAGGGCTTGGGTATCTGAGGGTGCATACACAGAACAAAGCCCACCAGCAAAGCAAAGGGAGATGGATGGTAAAGATGGTGTAGCTAACGCCAGCTATAAAACACCCTTCCACCCTTGCCCAAGCTTGCTGTGGAAGCTACATCCTTCCTTCCTTTGGCTGTAGGCATGAGTCAGCAGGTGTAAAAACAAGGCCTTGCAAACCCATACCCCTTTGGTGAGTGCTTCTTGTTCCTGCCTAGCCAAAGAGATGTAAAAGAAGTCAACCTTCAGTGCCAAAACAAGATAGAGTCTATCAAGGAGGACATATTTTCCTGTGACTTTTGTCTTTGGGAGGTTGTTCTGAATGTTAGTGCCGTGTGAAGTGACATAGAAAAGGCTGGTGACACCAGTGGTAGAAGAATTTCCTGGGACACAAATAGACACACAGAGAAAGTTTATTGAAATACACTGCAGGAGAGATGCAGACAAGTTCACAGAGAGGGCCATGCCATAGAGAGGAGTAGAAGCTTTTTCATTACAGTGGTTTTTCTCCTGAGCTGAATGTGTGGATTATTCCCGGAGGCAGGCAGTGTCTCACTAACTTGTGAAGTAATGCATTTCATAGCTTACAACTTTTTTTTTTCAAAACTGCATTCTGGCAAGGCATCATATTACGGCTTTAGATGTCTGCATAAGACATCATACATCACTGAGTGTCAGGTTCCAGATAGTCTGGGCCTGGTTGTTAAAGTGTGGGTCTTTATTATTATTATTATTATTATTATTATTATTATTATCTCTTTTCTCTCTGTAGTTAATACCTAACTGCTATGACCACTTTGTGACCTTGAGATAACTAGTGTGAAAACGAAAAGCTAACCCCACAGAAGGAGAAAAAGGAAGGTACAAAGTGATTTCCAGAAGAGGTATATAGTCAGTGTACCATTAGATCTCAAAATGGGGTAATATATTGTCCTCGAATGGGGGAGGCATTGAGGAATACTTGAAGAGGCAGTGGTCTTGAGACAGGCCAGTAAAAGATTATCCAGTCTTCCTTTTTGACTGTATTAGACAAAAATGACTGTTACTGAACATATGCTCAGTACATATTTGTTAATTGATACAAAATATGTACATGAGTATTTAATGTTAGTCCCTAGAACTCAGTGAAGTCTCATTATTATGTGTAGTGTTGCCAATTTGACATAGCCTAGAATCACTTGGAAAGAGAGTTTCAATGAGGGATTGTCAACATTCATTGGTCTGCAGCCATTATTTGTTAGCAATTGTCTTAACTGAGTTCATTGATGTGGGAAGACTTGCTCATTATAGGCAGCACCATTCCCTAGGCAGAGGTCCTGAACTGTAAACTGAACACATCCAAAACAGCAAGTGAGGATTCGTGCTTTTATTTCTCTCTGCTCTGTCTGCTCATGACTGTAGATGTGGCATGACTAGCTGTGTCGAGTGCCTGCTGCCTTGCTTCCTCTCAACAATGGACTATAACCTCTAAATTGATTTTTGTAGGTTTTTTTTTTTTCACAGCAGCAGCACAACTGGAAGCAGGGCATGGTAGTAAACACCTTTAATCCCATCAATCTAGAGGTGGGGGCAGGTCAGTCTTTAGATTTAAGGCCAACCTGGTCTACACAGCAAGTTCCAGGTCACCCAGGGCTATGTGGAGAAATCCTGACTTGAACAACCCAACAGCAACAAAAGAAAAAGGAAAGAAACTAGAACACCTACCAAGGTTTCTAGGGGGCAGATGGGGAAGTTTCACATTAGCCTATGGTAAATCATTCTTCTGCACTTCCTTCCAAGCAGCAGTACCTCCCAGTGGGCTCACCGCTCTGCTTTTGTCCCCCAAAGCAGGTTTTACCATTTTACCAAGAGAATATGGAACTGGTCTGCACCTTTGCCAAGAGATCCAAGAAAAGGACTGAGTGGGTGGGAGCTCCAGCCTGGGACAGCACAGGCAGGAAGGCCCCTTGTTTCTTCTTTAAGACCAAAGCATATTTAGGGCTCTAGTTGGGCATCTCTAGAAATTTCCACAATTGAACATCTGGTTAGCAGGTGACTGGCTAAACTTTCCATTTAGTAACCAAACGGGAGAAAAGAAAACCTTAAGATTCAGAACCTGTATTGTGGCATCTGCTACTAAGATCTGCCCCCAACCATTTGCCTGCTTAGATCTCCTGGAGGGGTTATGCTTAAAACTTGAAGGGTTCTCTGTGATTCATCTGACACAAACTGGGTAGGTAGATCTCAACACTTCATCCTATTCTGATTCCTGCTACCCAGCATTATCCTGAGACTCTACAGACCAAAGGCAGGCATATTGCTACAACATGGTCTTCCTTTAGGATGCTGGTCTCAAGTCCTAGGTCCCTTGGCTATTGTGATAGTTTGAAATGTATTTGGCCCCCATAAGCTCATAGGGAGTGGCCTATTAGGAGGCCTTGTTGGAGGAACTGTGCTCTTGTTAGAGGAGGCAGGAGGATATAGCTTTAATCTGGGCCAAGCCTTCTGTTGGAAGTGTGTCACTGTGGGGGCAGGCAGGTTTTGAGGTCTTTTTCTTAAGCTTCACTCAGTGTGATAGTCAGTTGATTTCCTGTTGCCTGCAAGATGTAGCAGGCTCCCCTCCAGCACCACCTCTGCCTGCATGGCGGCAGACTCACTGCCGTGATGGACTGAACCCCTGAACTGTATGCCAGCCACCACAATTAAATGTTTCCTTTATAAGAGTTGCTGGGGTCAAGGTGTCTCCTCACAGCAATACAAACCTCACTAAGAAAGCTACCTACATTTCTGCCCCAGTTATCTGTGAATTCAAGTAATTCTCTGTGAATGCTTCCCCTTAGGGTTCAATAATATATTGGAACGATTAACAGAAGTAAGGGAAATTTTATTTACTACTGTAGTTTATTACAAAAAATATAAGTGAACAGGCTGAGGTAGATAACATAAGGGCTGGAATGGTCTTGTGTATGGGAACCTTGATCACCATGGCATCAGGACACCACAACACAAGGATGTAGTCACCTGCCCAAAGTCTTCTGGATCCCACTGTTTAGGATTTCCATGTGTGAGACTGCCTATGTGTGTTCTATGTATAGTGTATATGGGATGTATGCCACCTGTGTGTGGGAATGCCTGTGTCTGTTTACAGATTCACAGAAGCCAGAGGGGGACGTCAGACATCTTGTTCTGTCACTGCCTATTCCCTGGATACAGGGTCTCTCAGTGATCCTTGAGTTAGGCTGACCACCAGCAAGCCCCAGGGATCCTCCTCGGCTGCCACAGCCCTAGGGCTGCGGACACCTGTGAGGCCATGCCCACCCAGCTTTCTCTATCCACCCCCCAATGCATCTGTGCAGTTTGTGTTCCTGTTTCATGCAGGTGAGGTGTGGCTGCCAGAGGACAGCAAGAATGATTTTTTTTTTTAAAGCAGTCTCTCTCATTGGTCTCAAGTTCACAGATAAGGCTCAACTGGCTGGGCAACAAGTTGGAGGTCCACCTGTCTCTACCTCTTCAATGCTGGGCTCACAAGCACAGGTCAGCACACCTGATGTTTGCTTGGGTTCTGGGGAATCTACTCCAGTCCTACTTACCAAGCAAGTACTCTACTGATTGAGCCATAAAGGGACTCCTCTGCATAACAAAGCCACTATAGACCCTTAGGAACTCTCAAGAGATTTAGCCCCTTGCCAGGAATCACCAAATATATATTTCTATTATGCCAGGCTTGTTTCTCTGAATAGTTATTGAGAAGTCTTGACTTTTTTGGAATACAAATAGACTTGCTAGAATTCATTTGAGATTGAGTAAACTGAGAATGTGGTCTCCCGTGGAAGCAGTGCTTGTCCTCCCAGTAGGTATACACAGTACCATCCACCACCCTGGTCCCTCAGTGTCATCGTGGTGAGATTCCTTAATTTACCTTCTCCTTAGATCAAAGCTTTCAAAGACTTGGCTGTGAGAGTTCAGGAACACATGGAGGAATGAATCCCTTTGGCCTTTAGCATAGCCAGGAGAGGCTCGGAGCATCCAGAGCTCTGGGTCTGTTGCCTTGGGCCTTCAGGGTTTCAGCAAGGTGAGTCTTCCAGTGAAGTTCAGAAGTGCTGATTGGTTACTGATCAAGTCTCACCATACAGCCCTGTTCATTCAGTGGCCTCAGCACAAGGAAAACACTTTCTCTTCTCTCTGAAGTAGGTTTCAAGCAGGTGCCCCATCTGGGTGGTTTGGATAGGGCGGGCTACAATCTTGCTGGGCACTTGCAGCCCTGGGGAACACACACTACAGAGGACATTGGGTGTTGATTGACTCCCAGACATTTCAGGACCAGCAGCCCTGGGCAGCTTTCTTTCTAGAATGCTCCTGGAGTGCCATTGCTAGAGCTTCTACTGTAACATGGTGTATATATTAAAGTTAATGTGCTGTGTAAAACTGTGCAATTAAAAATGACAAAAGTTTGGGGGGAAATGGGATTTGGGGCGCTTTGTTGGTGATTCCTTAAAAAAAAAAAGTAAGAGAGATGAATGAGTAGTTCAGTGGTAAAGTATGTGTTTAATATAAAAGGCAATCCTCCAAACACACACACACACACACACACACACACACACACACACACACACACTGAAAGAGAGAGAGAGAAATGGAGAGACAGAGACATACATATGGGGGGGATTAATTATAAAACTGGTAGCCATTTTATATGGTTAAAAATATGTAAATACCACAGCCAGTGAGCATGGCACTTTGTTTTGCAGAGTATCTGAAGTCAGCCTGTCCCAGAAAGACAGGGTCATCTCAAGTCAGAGTAATAGCTGTCACACCAAGTGTAGACAGATGTGGCTCATAACACACATGGGAAGTCAGTGGACAGAGTTTTCAGTGTGTCAGAGCTCTAACTGGTGATGTCAGGTTTCACTGGAGACCTCTGATCTCAAAAACTGGAAATGGCTGGAGAAATCCTCTCTCCTTTCTCTGTTCCAGACCAGTTCACTGCAGAGAACCACAGCGTCTGTGTGCCCCACAACCTCAGTCCTTGATAGAATAAGTCATGGACTCTCCAAATTCCCTTTTGTTGCCATATAAGTGATGAGTTGAGTTGCTTTGTCTGCCCTGGTCAATCTGAATCAAACACTTCTAATCAAACATTGCGTACTCTTCTGTTCTCCAGGACCCTGAGCTTTGGGGCCTTCCTCAATCTCAGCCAGCATCCAGCCTCCTTAGTCTTTTCAGAGGGAGCTGACTCCTCTGGTCCACACAGAAGTCACCATGCCAACCTTTCCCCACTCAGTTCTCACACTTGTTTCTTTCTAGTTGTGTTTACTTCTGTCCAATAATGAAAGGCTGGGTTTGCTAATGCTTCAGATGCTTACAGCCTCATGCTTGACACATTCATCCCTTGCAATAGCCCTTCTACCTTCTTCCCTCATCCTGTTTGCTTGGCATAAAGGTTTGCTTCCCACCAGCCACATTTTTCACTTGACATGGCACACGTCTGTTTGGCTGCATCCAGTTTTCTGCTTTTCCCTAGTGTGTCGTGTGGGTGTAATCATGCAGAGGCAAAGGCAACATTTGCAATGTGTCCAAATTGTTCTCCAGTATACTAATTACATTAGGACTAATTTGAATATTCAAACCAGAATAGAGTATAGATGTTTAATTCAGATATTCTGGACTTCAGAGATGAACTCAAGTCCTTTACTTGCTGGGTCTCAATATTGTGGTAGGTTGCTATTGTTGTTTTCCTTGTTGTTATTGGCCCAGAGTCTTTCTCTGTAGCCTAGGCTAGCCTCCAATTAGGAATCTTCCTGCCTCAGAACCCTGAGAGCCAGTGTTACAGGTGTGCTAGGCCTTTCATATTTATGAATGAAGACAGTGTTTGATAATATCCTCAGAAGCACATGGTATTTTGATCCTTTCCCATCTTTATTTGTATCTTCAATAAAAGCCATTTTCCACACAGCTTCTGCTAGAGATCGATTCCGCATCCATAAAAGCCACAGAAACACAGGATGTGAAAGGACTTTTAAAAACAACTTGATCCAATATCTTCATGTTACAAAAGAACAAAAGGCATGCTGCTCACCTCTGGGCAGACTCTGAGCCAGAGTCAAAGCGGGAAAGCTCAGGACCTGCTGCACTTGGAGCTTGGTGCTGCGGACTCCAAAGGAATCACAAACCCAAAGGGAGGTGGATCCAAGGGCTGAGTGACAGAAGGACGTGCTTGGTGGCCTCTTGAGGGGTCCCAGGCTTTCCTTCTAAAGCCAGCATGGTTGGTGTGCTTCTCAGTAGGAAGGAGGCCCTGGGTTCTATCCCTGTATCCACAAAAACAAGTCAATACACACACAAGCAGAAAACCATAATGCCAAACAGCAGCCACTGTTGTCCCATCTAAAACCCAAGGCAGCTTCGTGCCCAGGTAAGGCTGACTCTGCCTTTCCCATTTGGTTATTTTTGCCTCTGTCACAGTGATGTGGATTTTAAATGGGCAGACTGCATACTCTAAAGCAATACTCCTCAGGGAGTTTTTAATCTATCCAAGACCCAGACAGGCACAGCAGGGAAAAGTGAAAATATCTCTGCTTCATTAGGGGAAATTTATAGCTTGCTTAAGGTTGCCATGGTGACCAGCAGACAGGAGCTATTTGTAGATGCTGGACTTGTGGAAGATTTCAGGTAAGGGACAGGAAGAGGTTTATTGACAATAAGCTATGTAGGTACCAGATTGCTCAATGTATGTTAACTTGGCTTAGTACAAATACCTGTGAATGGCCGGTATGCTACTATTCTATTTAGACCTGAAGAAACTGAGGCTCAGAGGCACTAAGCTGATGTTGAAAGACTCGCAAAACTCATCAGGATCTGTGCCTGTGTGACTCTGAAGCCTCTGTGAGTGGATTTTTTAAGATGTGAGGAAGTATAAGCTGGTACAAATGGTGCTAGTCTTGGACACTTACACAACCTGGGACCCCCCTCTCCATCCTCAGAGAAGCACAGTAGGCAGAAGAGGCTCAGAATTACAGCCTTTAGGATCCCACCTTTTCCAGGCTCCAGCTCACCTGGACTCTAACCATCAGCATGCAGAGAGGAATCTTGGCCAAGGGACTTGGGTAGGGTCATTCCTTGCCTTATCAGTTGAGCCTGGTGTTTGGTGTGGGTTATGTCTGAAACAGATTCAAAAGCAAGGATTTGAACACAAGTCTTCAATCTATAAGGTACTGACAGAGAGACAGGAACTTGTCAGACAGAAAGGGGGTTCATTATGGCTACCTTAATTGCCATTATAGAGCCTTCATCCAGGAACTGATGGAAGCAGAAGCAGAAATCCACAGCTAAGCACTTGGCTGAACTCTTGGAATCCAGTTATAGAGAGGGAGAAGTGATAATATGATCAAAGGGGTCAAGATCATGTTGAGGAAACCCACAGAAACAGTTGATCCAAGCAAGTGGGAGCTCACTGACTCCAGACTGACAGCTGGGGAACCTTCACAAGACTGAACTAGGCTCCCTAACTATGGGGGGGGGGGGGTTGACCAGTCTATGGGCCTCTGGCAGTAGAACCAGTATTTATCCCCAGTGCATGAACTGGCTTTTTAGAGTCCATTCTCTATGAAGGGATACCTGGCTCAGCCTAGACACAGTGGGGAGGGCCTTGGTCCCACCCCAAATGATGTGACAGACTATGATGCTCCCCCATGGGAGGCCTCACCCTCTCTGAGGAGTGGATGGGGGAGTAGGGTGGGGAGATGGTGAAGGAAATGGAAGGATGGAAGAGGGAACTGGGATTGGTATGTAAAATAAGATTGTTTAAAAATAAAAAAATAAAACAACAATTAAAAGAGAAAGCAGGCTGGGCAAGCTATGTGGAGCAAGACAGTAAGCAGTACCCTCCATGGCCTCTGCATCAGTTCCTGCATCGAAGTTCCTGGCCTGTTTGAATTCCTGTCCTGGCTTCCTTCAATGGCAGACTACAATGTAGAAGTATTAGCCAAATAACCCTTTCCTCCCCAAGTTGTTTGGCCATAACAATAGTAACCCTAACTAAGGAAGAGAGTATAAAAAATACATGTTTTGGAGGGGACAGGGAAACCATATTTGCCTAACTTCTATTATTATATATTGTTAGGATCATTTGTTTCATTATAAATTACTATGTTAATCTCTTATTAAGCCTAATTTATAAACTGAGCCATGACATAGGAATTTATAGGGAAAAACCCCCACAGCAGCATAAAGTTCACTACTATCTAAACTTTCAGGCACCCACAGTGGGCTTGGAATTGGACACCCACAGATGAGAGTTTGACCAGATGCTGTTCTGGGTGACGAGTTTAATTCCCTCAGGGGAAAGCCATCACAAAACACAAGCCTCAGAATTATCCCACACCAAATTGGGTGTTATAGAGCATTTATATACCAATTTCCTATTGTCACTGATTGGGTGGGGACTACTCTCTGGGATAGTTTATGGCCACTCTTACACTGTATCTGGTTAATGGCCACTGAAGGTGGGAAAGACTGAGCATCCATCAAAGTTCCAGGGAACCAGGTGGGGCAATGAGAGCTTCTACTACCTAAGGGTGGCAGGGTTCGACAAGCAGAAACAGAGTACCATGTGTGAGAGTCTGCCTTGTCCAAAAAAGTAGCAGATTTGGGGGGGGGTCTCAAGACTTTTTGCAATCAAAGGAGAAATCCTCCACTCCCTCTGTTTCAGGCTGCTGATGCCAAATGTGGGCAGAATATTTCCTCCCACTCATTCTCCATTGTTTTAGATGCCATCAGGGTGTTCGGTGATATGACCTCCTATTGGAGGTCAGTATGTACATGTGAAAGATTCTGTGCCACAAGACTTGCACCCTACCTCCCAATCAAGCACAGTAATCCCTTGTTACTGCTGCTCTCAATGCATCTCACTACCAGGATGGAGATAGCATTGTGGACCAAGACCAATCAGGCTTGAGTCATTTATAAATCTAAGTGGAGGTAGAGGGAGGGAGTTTGTTCCTGTGATATCCAACAGATCCCATGTACTCAGAAGGTCTGGAGCAGAGCTGGGTGGGTACACACACTGTCTCCTCAACCTGCCAGAGATGGATTGTTTGTTCTCTGGGAGCAGACTCTGTCATGCATGTCCCCAACCATCAAAGTCATACAGGACAATTTCTGTGACTTTGCCATCTAGGAATGTAGTTGTTGTTCATGGGTGTCATTTTTTCCTGTGGAAGTTGCCTATGACAGCTTACAGACAGCTCTGCCTCACTGCCACCAGTCAGTGTCCTCACAACCACAGAGAACTGCCTGCTTTTTTGTCTGCTTTGCATCCAGCTGTATTTTAAATATCTATTTGCCCCAATGACTGACAGTTTGAATGGTCCCACACATTATCTTAATGTTAGAAAAACTCAGGTGTCTCCTATTTAAAACCAAACCCCTTCCATTTACTCTCCCACCATTCTGCTGATTGAAGAGTTTCAATGTTTCCCCCATTTGTAATTGTGTTTGGTAGCAACATCTTCTGATATTTATTATATTAGTTCATTTTCTTCCTGCTGTGACCAAATAGGTGACAAGAAACAGCTTACGGAGGGAAGATTTATTTCACTTATGTACAGGCCACACACACACACACACACAAATAATAAAAATGTATTTAAAAAGGCTTAGGATGCTGGGCATGGTGGCACATGCATTGTATCCTAGCACTCAGGGGCAGAGAGATGTGAATGGATCCCTGAGAGTTTGAGGCTAGCCTGGACTACACAGAGAATTCTAGGCCAGCCAGGTGACATAATGAAACCTTGTCAAAATTTTAAAATCTCTCTCTCTCCCTCTCTCTGCCTCTCCCTCTCTTCTCTGTGTGTATCCCTCCCTCGCTCTCTCCATTCCTTTATTCCTTCCTTCCTCCTTTCCTTCCTTCCTTTCCGTCTTGTGTGTTCATTATATGTGGGTATGCACATGCCATATCATGTGTGTGGAGGTCAGAGGACAACTTTGGGAGTCTTTTCTCTCTTTAGACAACCCAGGACCTGGGAATAGAAAATAGAAATCAGCCCTCAGGCTTGCCAATGTTTTTGTTGAGTCATTCCATGGGCACATGGTTGAATACTCTTCTGTGGTACAAGAAGCCACATTTGTTCATCCGCTTGTTTGTAAGTGGGCATTTAAGACATTTTCTCTATCATCTCTTTTTTCTCCCATGCCTACAAAGCATATTGTTCTCCATTGATTGTTTGAGTATATTGTGTTTTCTGGAAACATAAACACTGGCTAATCTCCTCAAGAAATTATTGACTGGATTTACAAAGCCAGAGACTATTCTCATGATTCTCTTGTCATGTCCCACCTGAATCACGTGAGAAAGCTTTGAATTACGAATTTGCTCTCATTCTTCACTGTGCAGACAGATTTCTAGAAAAAAGACCTTAGCATTACTTTATGTTCTCAGCATTTCACAGACTCTAAGAGGTCCGCTGATCCTTTCCAAAGCCCACAGGAATCCCACAGAAGAGCACAGCTGGTTAAAGATGGCAGTCTGAAGCCCTAAGGAGAGGCAAGCATCTCATTTGGCAGTTAGTAGGGGTGTGAATGTCGACAGATTACTTAACCTGCTGAGCTTCCACTTAAACATTATCAAATGAGATTGTTATTCCATAGCACTTCTGAACTTGTTGGCAGGAGTCAGTCCAGGGTGTGGGACAGTGCAAACACAAGCCTCCCTTCCCATCTTGCCCATTATCCCGAGGGCAGAACCTGGTACAAGGTAGTTGTGATTTCTGAAGAAGCCACACCTGATGGGAGATGCCATTATGTATATATGTTTCTCATACTGGTTAATAATAAAACACTGTTGGCCAATAGGAAAGAAAGATAGGAGGGACTAGGAGACAAGGAGGAAATAGAAAGTAGTAAGGAGGAGCCAAGATGGAGAGTCTGGAGAGAGCAGTACTCGGCAGCTGGCTCCGGGTAAGAAGACCACATGGAAATACATAGATTAACACAAATGTGTTAATACTTAAGACAAGATAAGAAAGTAGTAACTGGCCAACAGTATTATATCTAATACAGAGTCTCTGTGTTTTAATTGGGGCTGGCGCGGCAGCAGGACCAGACCAGGCGGTGGGCGGAAAAACAATACTCCTTACACACACCTGTGTGGAAGGTCCTGAAAACTGACTGAATGGAAGTTCATGACTAAAGAGAGAAGAAAACTGACTGAATGGAAGTTCATGACTAAAGAGAGAAGCAATTTTGCAGCTGTAGAGCTAAAATGACCTTGGCCTATCTTTGGTTTCCTCAATAACTGTTTACTACTAACTTCTGCCCTGACAGCTCTCTGACCACTAGATGGGATGTTTGGAATGCACTGCTAAATTTAATAAGCCACTGGCTTTTTTTTCAACCTTGGTGCTATGGGTCTTACAACAAAGCATGCTGGACCTATAGAAGAAGTTTTTCCACACTGCCATGACCTGTCTAGTTATTGTACTCACCCATGTATTAGGTAAACACATTGAGTACATTTTTTTGGGTAAATGTATTTACAACCTTCTTTTGTTTTGTGACCATACATGTAAACTCTTTTTCAGTGGAACCTGTCATTCAGGAGAACCTGAACCTGTTGTTCCTGGGCCGTGATCATATTGGACTCAAAATAAACTCTCTTATTCTCTTTGGAGTGGAAGCTAAAATTTTTATCTACAGTAGGCAAGTGTAGAAACAGATCTGCTTGTCAACACAGCCCTAGAAATTCATTTTACATGTCATCCTTAGGATAGCCTTCACATCCTTGTCTACAGGGTCCTATCTTCATTAAGAGGCACTTCTTAAAGCACTGTGCATGGACCCTTCATTTGTTACACTAAATTATTTGTTTAAATTAATGTGGGTGGTAGTGTTAGTATATATCTATGTCACTGTGTTTGTGGAAGTCAGAAGACAACTTGCAGGAACTATTTCTCTCCCTGCTCCAGGTGGGTCCCTGAGGTAGAACTCAGATGGTTGATTATGAGGCAGGTGTCTCTAACCCAAGCCATCACTCTGACTCCTTAATCTGTCTTTCGTGCATAACCCTGAGCTCCACTTAGGGACCTTATTTGTCTTGTTCCCTGCTCTAACCTCAGGTCAAAGGTGGGTATGTACATACACTGGACATTTATCACCACTTACAGAAAGCTTCACTATTCATTCTCAAACTTAGTTCAGAAGGGGATGGCAGGCCTGGGGATACAGCTCAGTGGGAAGAGAGGGAGACTCCTGGAATGCCTGAGGCTCTAGGTTCCATCCCTAGCACCACAAAATAAATAGGGGTGGCCCAGAAGTCACAGGGGCTAGTGTCTGACTTTACATGGAATCCCCGTGAGTGTGAGTATGTGCATGTGTATTTGCTACTCCCCCCCCCATCCCCCTCCTTTCCAAAAAGGGTTTCTATGTGTAGCTCTGGCTGTCTTGGAATTGCTTTGTAGAACAGGCTGGCCTCAAGTCAGAGATCCTTCTGCCTCTGCCTCCGAGCACAGGGATTAGGCATGCACCACCACCGCCCGCTTTCTTTCCTTCTTTTTTTTCCCTTTTAATTCAAAACATGACTTCACTATGCAATCTAGCCAGACCTTGGCTTCAGTATCCTGAGTATTTCAGGTTGTACCTCTAATGGGCCGTGCTGCTTGCTAATAGGGTCTAAATTCCGAAGTTCCAGAAAAGTAGGGAGTCTACCTGGATGAAGAGTTTCTGGACTTTAACGTGGGCACAGCATCAATATAAGAGAGAAGGGGAACAACCACGTGGCAGGGCTGCCACAGGGACAGTACCGGCTCCAAAGATCAGCCACTGACAAATAACTCAGAAGAAAACAGCAGCAGCAGCCGCAGCAGCCATCCCTCAATGCGCAGGCGCAGTCAAACTGCTCAGCGCTCTCCTTGCTCCGCCCCGCTCCGCCCCGCCCCACCTCCTGGGAGTCACTGGACTCCAAGGCGGTCAGCTGAGGCGCCGGGGCGGGTCACCTGACGGCGGGAAGGGAGGGGCCTCAGCGGGTTGCGCAGGCGCAGATCGTGGGCCGCGGGTCAGCTGACCCAAGGGCCTCCTGCGAGTGTTTAAGCCGTCGATATAGGCCTTTCCTTTGGCCGAGAGTCCCCGCAGCGATGGCGAGTCAGTCGCAAGGCATCCAGCAGCTGTTGCAGGCCGAGAAGCGGGCGGCCGAGAAGGTGTCCGAGGCCCGCAAGCGTGAGCTCCGGGGCGGGGCGGGGCGGGATAGCAGGCGGGAGTCGGAGGTTAGGCCGCGGGCGGAGGCCCGAGCCCGGGCGGCGCCTGGAAGGGACCACACGTTGCCTGCCGAGACCCTGGTGGGTTTGTCCTCCGCTTGGGGTGGAGGGCGTATAGTGGCCACCGACCGAAACGCTCCTCACACCTAGTCCCTGCTCAAGGATCCCGCCCGGTCGCGGGAGTCTCCGCCGTGGTCATCTTGGCCGCCTCTCCCCACTTCACTTTAAGCCGTTTGCCAAGCCTCTCTGTCCCGACCCCAGTCCACCTCTTCCTCCAGCATCTTAGTTCAGCCACCTGAGTTCATGTGGCTGCCTAACTCGTTCATTCCTTTTGTTGTTGTTCCCCAGAAAATGTGCCAGAGTTCGTCTTCATCACAGGGTATTTATTTCATGTTCCAGCGGAGGAGCAAATATCAGTTAAACGGGTGTGTGTAGGTAGTGAAAGGCCAATGTTGAGAGGGGGTAAGGCGGCCAGAAAAGTCAATTTACCTCCCTGGTCTAACTGGCACTGAAGGAGTGGAAGAAGCCAGTCGTATTCTACAACCCATTTTTTTTTTTTTTTTTTTCCCATTGCAGTCACCTGCTTAAAGTGTGACACTATACCTTTCCCAGTACCTTTCCTCCCAGTCAGTGGTCCTAGTCCTGCAGAAGGTGGTATTTCATAAGGGATTAAAGGAAGCACTAACGTCAATCAGGCTTTTGTATGCTTTCCTAAGAATATCACTGTGAGGTATTTTCTTTCAGCTATACTGAATCACTGTGCGTCTTCAAGGCAGCGTTATATATGTCCCCACAAGCCTTTGCACATCATTTCCTCAGATTGGAAGACCCTTCCTCAGTGTTTCCCCACTGATACCCAAATGGTTAGTCTTCTTTTGGATTTCAAACTGTAGGCAGCTGGTCCTCCTCATCCAGTCTCCTTCCCTCAGACAAGGTTGGGAGCCCCTCCCTGGTGCTTAGTTTTTAACATAGTGTTATAGTAAATGTTTGGTTTACATGGCCCTGTCACTAGACTAAGCTTTTGGAATCTGGAGACTGTGTCTCAGTAACTCTATCTATCCAGGTTTCTAAGTAAGCAGACAATATATGTATTCACTCTTGTTTTGCAGGTGGGAAAAGTGAGACTCAGATGAATTGAGCAGACAGTATGGGGTTTAGAGGCTTTTCTAATACAAGGCAGTTTTCTTATAAAACTTGTACACAGGTGTGTGTGTGTGTGTGTGTGTGTGTGTGTGTGTGTGTGTGTGTGTGGTTTATTTTGAGGTAGGCTCATGAACTCCTGGCTAAGTGGGGACTCTCAGAGCTCTGCCTGCCTTGGCTCCTAGTGCTGGCATGAAAAGCATGTGTTACCACTCCCACCCCCAAGTAGACCTCAAGTGTGGCTCTGGTGGGAATTGTGCTCCTATTTATTTCCTGGGAGAAGTTTCCTCTGGGAGTGCTGGGGATGGTGAGAAGCATGTGTTCTTTGTTCTTGCGTGACTTGAAAGTCTGTGTTGCCATATTCTTGATCCAGAATTTCCAGAATGTCTGGTCAGTTTGTCCATTGATGACTCAGCAGCAACAGCAGGTGTATGTGTTGGGAAGTACATGAGACCATTTGGAGGAAGTGCAAGAGCAAATACTTGAACTGTGGTGGGTATGGCTGAATTCCTGGGAGGTTCAAACCTTTCTGGGCTGCAAGGTCTTGGTGTGTATCAGTTGTTATTTGCTGAAGGAGTTTGTTTTAAAGGGGTTAGCTTACAGCTGACTCACATTTTAAGATTTTTTTAGTAGTTGGGAAGAGAGGTATTGAAGAGAGCTAAAATTTGAAAACTGTCCCTTATTTGTGATCACACCTGACTTGCCCAGTTAAGAACTGGAAAGAAATGGCTCCTACTTAAAAGGTCTGGAAAGCATGATTTAAAAGAAATTTTGGGCTGAGGAGATGATGCATAACTAACTGCAAGGGAGGATCCCAACTTTGGGACCAGAGCAAGCTACATAAAACCTAAAATGGGGGAAGAAAAAAGGTAAGTCTGGGGACTCTGGGTGCTTGAAGTGTTGCTCAGTGGTGGAGTACTTATCTAGTGTGTAGACTCCCCAGTACTAGGTGATGTGTATTTCTGTTTGTGTCATCTATTGGTCCAGTAATATTGACTTTTTAGAAGTCTGTCAATACACCTTTGAAATTGCTTGCCAAAAGGCAGTGGTGGTCTTGTTTAAGGAGCTGTGGGAGTTGGAAATGACGGGATATGAAATTACCTTGGAGTTCCTGCACAATGGTTGGGCCATGGATGTCTTTGATAGACTCTTGGTTTGGAAAAGGTCTTCAGGTTTAAATGTGAACCATGTAGCAGATGGGGGCAGATAATCTCTAAAGGATTGGGCCCATCCGAGGAGGAGTGAGCTGAAATAAATACTGTGTTTAAGTGTAGACTTGCAGAAATAATCCTTGGGTGTGTAGGGAGAGACTGTTTCAGACTTGCCAGACAGTGCTGATGTCATGAAGTCATTACAGCTCCAGAATTCTCTCTCTTTGTGCAGTTCTCCAACTTTATTTTACAATCAGCAGGTTCTCATCCTCATTGACTGACTGTAGAGTTTTGAATTTGGTAACAGGCACATAGGTTATCAATGTGTAGAGCTTGTTTGGTGAGTCCTCATCATCGTTAGGTTTTCTGGACAAATGTCCACAGATACAGCATGGAACATTCTTATTCCTCTGGCCCAGACAGCTCTGCTGAGCCTGGATCAGTGTGCACATCTGGAGACCCAATCTACTTCATGGCAAATGTCCAGATTTCTTTGAGTGCCTGAGGAGCATGCTTCTTGAAGCACACGCCATGGTTGTGCTTGTGAATGTTGTGGTGTATTCTTGGATCACCACCTTGTTGATGGCAGAACTGCCCTTCTTCTCTCCACCCTCCTTTGCGGGAGAGCCATTCTGCCAGGCCCAAGTTGGAAAGCTCCAGAATTCTAATCAGGGACTTCAAGTTCACTTCAGTTCCATCTGTCCACTTGGGTAGAGTGGGCTTTGGACAGTTTGATAATTCAGTGATGTCTAACAGTGTTTGTGGAGTTTTTTTGTTTGTTTGTTTTTAAGATGAGTGCTTTCTTTTGCTACAAATTAACTTATCTAGGCTAATCTAGAACACCCTCTTGATGAAACTAGGCACAGTGGTATACACCTGTAGTAATCCCAGCACTTGGGAGACAGAGGCAGGCAGATCTCTGAGTTCCAGGCCCCTTGGTTTATGAATGGGTGAATTTCAGGACTACACAGTCTGTCTCTCTCTCTCTCTCTCTCTCTCTCTCTCTCTCTCTCTCTCTCTCTCTCACATTTAAAGCAGAGACTGTTGGCTGGACTTGTATCTGTCAACCTGGAGACTTTACAGATCTGTTAAACTGCTGTCTTCCAGAGATCAAAACCCCTGTTTCTTCTCCCTCCCAGTTGTGTGTGCTCTGGCATGGCGTTTTGCATTCTCCCCAGTCATGGCTTTGATTCTGCCACAGCCCTGGTGCCTGGTTTCCAGTATTATGTCATGTCTTTCCTTAGCTACATTTTAGGTGATGTCATTTGAGTGCATTAGCTCTCAGCAGATTCCTAAGAAGGTCTGCAGTTGTTAAAGTGACATGATATATTGCTGTTCACTATTTGGGGTGAGGAAGAGCTCCCCAGATAGCTGTCACCCATCTTACATTAACAGGTTTTTAATAGTTAAGATTGAGAGACTATACTGTGACATTCCATCGTTTATTTTTAAGTGAGTGTGCAGTTCTGGATCTTAGACTGAGGGCTTCGTGCACTGCTTACAGCTCTAAAGGGCATTCCTGTTTTGTCTCCTCTTACAGGCCAGAAGCAGAACATACAATGTTATGTAGATCTGTAGTCCCTCTTCCCTGTGTTTTTCTGGTATTTTTTGTTTGTTTGTTTTGTTTTTTGTTGTTATTATTATTGCTTTTGTTTTTTGAGACAGGGATTCTTTGTATAATAACCCTGGCTGTCCTAGAACTCTAGAGATCAGCCTGTCTTTGCCTCCTGAGTGCTGGGCTTAAAGGTTTGGGCCACCACTGCATGGCATTAATTATTGTCATCAATGACTACTAAGATTCTTTATCAGAATCTACTTGCTGTTCTGCTTTGGGACACATCTTTATGTCTTTCTCTTTGAAAAAACAGGAAAGAACCGGAGGCTGAAGCAGGCCAAAGAAGAAGCCCAGGCTGAGATTGAACAGTACCGCCTGCAGAGGGAAAAGGAGTTCAAGGCCAAGGAAGCTGCGGTGGGTTTCTTTTTCTTTTCATTATTGCCTTACTTTCTTGTGTAGATCTAAAAATACCCAGGATAGCTTGAAGACTCTCATTTAGTTTTGAGGTTTGGGTTTATTTTGAGGTTTGGGTTTGTTTTGGTTTGGTTTTGGTGGTACTGGGGATCACATTCTTGGCTTTTGCATGCTAACATGTTCTCTAGCCCCTAACTCCTATCCCCTGTCCCATCCCTATTAATTGTGTGATTTGTTTGAGGCTCATCTTGTCTCTTGGGATGGTTACTGTTGTTTATTGTATCAGATTCTAGTTTTCATTTATGCTGTTATTTAGAAATCTTTTAGGTAGTTGGCATGTGTCAGGTACCATGTTGGATGCTGGGGGATCAACCAGGAACAGTAGGTTCTGTCCCTGCCTTCCTCAAGTTTAGCTTACAGTAAGCCCTACAAACCTGCAGCTGTGAACACTGCTATGAATTAAATGGAACCTGTATCTCAGTAAAGTACAGACTTTTATCACTGTGGTAGGTAACTGTGATGCATAAAATGATGCATAGAGATCTTGGAGGGAAACAGGATCAAAGGGGGGAACAGAGCTGTGTGATATCCCATACAGTAAACAGTGGTTCACAGTTTATTGACTTAGTTAAAACCTAAGTAAAAGATTGAGTTTGCCCTCATCTAAGTGTCGAGATGACTGCTCTGGGCTCTTCTCATTCCTGTCTTTACATTTCTGTGCTTCATTCTCAGGCTCTGCATTGGTTGTCTCCAGTGGTTTTAGGCCCATACCTGTGCAGACCAAGGGCCAGTGATCATGGGCACCTTTGTCTCCTTCTTAGCATTAAGGACACAGGCTTCCATTTTCTTTGCACCGAGCAATCACAGAGCACATTAAAATATGCAGTGTTCCTCTTGGCAGATTGGTACTAAAAATTGTTACATTGCACAGTAAATTCTCTGTGTCAGGGCAGCCGTCTTGTGTCTACATGTGCCACAGTTGTTTATTGGATACTGTCAGTGTTGTACTATAAAATACATTCTAGTGTAGTCCCATGGTAGGCAGCACCTTTACTTTTGAGATACTTACTGGGGTATGGCACATGGCTCATACTTATGGAACAGAGGCAGTGTCTCATTATCCACATGTTGGAATTGCACTTATATATCTCCATGCTGGGTTATGAGTTTAGATAAATTTTCCCAGTAGTACATTTTGAACAATGTATTGTATGTGTATGAGTCCTTTTTGCCTACATATATGTATGTGCATCATGTTCACACCTGGTGCCCCCTGAGGCCAGAAGTGGGAATTGGATCCCCTGGATATGGAGGTACAGATGGTTGAAAGCCACCATGCTGGGAACCAAACCTGTGGCAAGGGCTTTTAACTCTTAAGCCATCTCTCCAGTGTCCATCCTTTCACTTTTGAAGACACATTGAAAATAATTTAAATGCTAATATCACTGATACTATTGTACTATTTTTCACCCATAAATTGCATATTTTACAGTTCATGTTGCTGAACAGTATTCTGCTGTATAGATGCTTTGTAGTTCATAACCAGTTTTAGTTGTTGGTGTGTGTGTGTGTGCACTTGGCTGGTTGACGTACTACTGTTGCTACTGCTGGGAATTGAATCCCTGTCACATTTGTATGTACTCTATTATTTTTGCGCTCAAGCAGTTTTGCTCTCACCTCACAAGTAGCTGGGATCACAAGTGTGTACCACTGTGGGTGGTGCCATAGTGGTTGAATCTTTAGGTTGGTTCCAGTCTTTACTAAGGACCATGTACTAGACAGTGGAATACTGCTGTAGATAGCAATGAGCTCTGATGGAATGCCTGGTTCGTCACATAGCTTTACTCACAGATTACATTGCCTTCCACTGGTATATTGATTGCCTTCTCTTGTTAAGGAGTTGGGGCTTTTCCATAAGCCAGCAGGTTGCTTGTTAAATGGCTCAACCAGAGAATCTTTAATGTATCCTTGTATTCTGTCTTCTCCACTGCAGGCACTGGGGTCCCATGGCAGTTCTAGCAGTGAGGTGGAGAAGGAGACCCAGGAGAAGATGACCATCCTCCAGAACTATTTCCAGCAGAACAGGGATGAAGTCCTGGATAACCTCCTGGCCTTTGTGTGTGACATCCGGCCAGAAATCCATGAAAATTACCGTATAAATGGATAGGAGGTGGAAGCACGTGCTCTGTGGGTTGTCATGGGAGATTCCCTTACAGAATAGGAGACCTCCACAGAGCTTGAGTTCTATTCTGGAAGGCATTAAATTATTTCTCTGTGCTGTTGTAGATCCCTTCACTTTATGAGAGTATCAAATCTAGCTTTTTGTACAACGTAGTCCCTGAAGTTTCATCTTTTTACCTTGTGTGTCTTTAAGAGTATATGTTTCCTGTGTGTTTGTGCAAACAATAGGCATCACTGTTGATTTTTTTCCTTTATTAGTCTAGTAGAAAAAAAAAACCGAAACACAATTCTTTGAAGAAAGCAAGGGAATAAATTGTTCCCTTCCACTTTCTTAAAGGTCAGGGGCGTTATCTATGAAAAAGTAGTAAATAGCATTTGTAACTCTTATGAAGCAGCAGCCAGCCTTATAGTAGTCCATTCTGGCTAGTTTAGGACAGTGAATATGCTTGTTCAGGCTGCTTTTAGTGTACCTTAACCCAAATTACTAGATGCTAGGACTCGATAACGTGTTACATGTTATTTGGTGTGCTTGTAATCACTTAAAAGTAAAACTTTGTCTTGCCTTTCATCCCTCTGGCTCCTCTTTTTGATAATGCAAAGTGTATCTTGACCCATATGTTGAGCAGAATTTCATTTAGGAAATCAACACATGTCAGATTTGTGTATTTTACTAGTAAATCCTCAAGGTGTTTGTTAGAAGGAAATAGCATGTGATTTCATCCTCTGTTTTAGAAAGCAGCAGGCAACCTGAGAGCTAGTAGTTAGCCTTTTGTCTAGAACAGTAGTTTTCAACCTGAGGGTCATGACCTCTTTGGGGGGTTGAATGACCCTTTCACAGGGTCACATTACCAGATATCCTGCATATTTGGTATTTACATTACAGTTAATGACTAGCGAAATTACATTTATGAAGTAGCAATGTAAATACATTTTTGGTTGATGATCACCACAACATGAGGAACCCTATTAAAGGGTTGCAGTATTAAGAAGGTTGAGAACCACCACTGTAGAGGACCCTGGGTCAGACATCCTTGGCAGCCTTGGGCAAATGAGCAAACATACCTCTCTGGTGAGTAAAGTGATTGATGTATAACTTCACTGGCTCCCAAATATGAGATACCTGGTGGCCCTCTTCAGGCTAACAATCTTTGATTGCAGAGTAATTGTGGGTAAAAACAGTCAAAAGAATGTTAGGGGTTTTCCTTTTCATGCATCATTGTGAGATAGTAAGCACAGATTTTTGTGCCTCTGGGTTATTTGCTGTTAGGCCACTTCCAGTCTCTGGTCACTGTTCTGTTTGTTCCTGTGTGTGTGTGTGTGTGTGTGTGTGTGTGTGTGTGTGTGTGTGTGTGTGCTGCGCGCGCGGCACACACTTGAAGGGTTTACTGCCTCAGGTTTTCCATTATCCTGTTAAAACACTTAAGGCTTGCCACTGCACTGGAGCTGCTTGCTGCTTGTCTGGCTCAGCTGTGCAGGTGGAGAAAGGTGGGTTTGATCAAGATGTCAGTCTCTTCTGCTTACACCACTTTCTTATATTGCAGCTTCACAATGGCATGATTTGCATCTCTGTCTTAGCCTGAGCATTGGTCCTTGCTTTTCTACATTTCTTTAGTGAGACCACTACAGTTTCTTAGCTTTACCACCCACGTTTATTTCTCCAGTCCATCTCTTCCAGTCATCCAATTGCTAGTTTGGACTTTTGTTCTGTCTATATAGTCACGATCTCTCTCCTTTTTTTTTTTTTTTTTTAACATGTTCCATTTTGTTTAAGACTTAAGTCTCCATCTGCTAAGCACAGAGGTTTCTAACCTCCACTTGTTGCCACCTGTTGCTTCTCTGAAACTGGAGGAACATGCAACAACTCTGGTACTCACACGTTTAGACCTGTGTGCCATACTACTGGGGGAGGACTAGATAAGCACTGTTAACACTGAGCTACATCCTCTATCTTGGGAATTTTGCTTTTTTTTTTTTTTTTTTTTTCCAGACAGCATCTCACTATGCACCCTTGGATGGCCTAGAACTTGCTATGTAGTCTAGGCTGGTCCCATACTCAAAGAGGACTCTTGCCTCTCTGTCTTCCCAGTGCTGGGATTAAAGGCACATGTGATCACTCTAAGCTCAGCCTTTAAACTTTTAACCTTGCTGCCCAGGATGTTTATCCTTTATTATTAGAATTGCACTGCAAGTCAGCTGAGGATTGATGGCACAGAGTCCAACAGAAGGTAGCATTTCAGTTGAGAGGCAAAGGTGAACATGAGCAGGGGAGGGCTTGGTGATTTCAGGGAGAGGAACCTAAGTACTTTGAAGAGTGACTGGAGAGATATGGTTGATGGAACAGGTGGTTTGGTGTGTTTTAGCATTGATGAGGAAAGGAATAGAGCAAGATGAGAGATGGTATTTTGGGAGTAGTGATATTCCTAAGGGGTCTGGAGGTCTCGATGTCACTGGGAATGGGATTTCCCTCGAGTCCTCAATCCTGATTGATGCTTCTAAGCAATTTGTAGGTCAGTTGACTGACCAGTAGGTCCCGGGCCAGTTGAATGAGGGTGGGGCCATAAGTGAGTTTGCTTGAAAGCTCTAGTTGTGCACTGTGAGAAATTAACATCTGAATGGTTGGTCAGTCACTAGGGACCTGTGGGTGTGTAGGCTCTGGGTGCAGAGTGAACCCGAGATGCACAGAGCAGAGCACTGTGTGGGATTTGTCTTCATTTGAGCATAAAAAGAAATGAGGGAATATGGATGTGTTCGTATAGACACATACGTATAGTGTGTGTGTGTGTGTGTGTGTGTGTAAATCTGAAAAAAAAATAGTAACTTTTGAAGAGACCTGGTCTGGGCTTCAAAGGGAGTTCTCCTTGGGTTGGTGTAACATTTGTTTATTACAGGGGTGTTCAGCAGTGTCCAGGTCTCCACCCACTTGATGCTACCAGGACCCCCTCGATAGTGACAACTAAAAATGTCACTGGGCATTGCCATAGCTCCTAGGTACCAGAATTATCCCCAGATCAGAACTGTTGTTCTACAGTAACAAGAAAAGAATTATTAAAAATACTTCAAAGCACTACATATGGTGCCTGGAACATTCTAGGTGCTCAGCAAATGTCTCCTGTTTCTGAAATACAACAAAGACCTACTTCTTAAAAGTTTGATACAAGTTGGGTTTCTTTGCGGCAGCTGTTGGGCATGTGGTGAGTGGGTGATGAGGCTATTCTACTGTGTGCCTCTACCTCAGCACAGTTGGCACTATTGCATATTGCAGAAGTAGGAAGAGTAAGATGACCTAAGAGCCAGTTCTCATGAGTGTCAGTCCTCAGATGACACCTGACACCTTGTCTCCCATTGACCCAACCTGTCTGCAAGGCAACTTAAGAAATGAGGGAGCTATGGACAGTGAAATTGTTTCTGCTGTAAGTGATGAAGACAGTTTTCTACATGCTAGCTTATGCATTAAGAATACTTGCATTTATATTTATCAGTTTACTCTAAAGTTTTTAAAAAATATTTAAAACAATTAAGTGTAGTGAGTGTTTTGCCTGCCTGCATGTATGTATGTCTACCACCTCTATAGCCTGGTACCCACAAAGTCTAGAAGAGGGAGTCAGAGTCTCTGGAACTGAGCTGTAGGTTGTAAGCTGGTGTGTAGGTGATGGGAATGGAGCCTTGGGCCTCTGGAAGAGCAGCAGCTGGTGTTCTTAACTGCTCTAGTGCTCTGACTTGTTGAATTGTCTCTCCAGCCCCTAACCAAGTTACCCCTTGGCAACTTTGACCAGATTTGAGGTATGGGAACTAAGGAACCAGGCAAGGGTTTGTGTGGTAGAGCCAAGATCCTTCAGTGCTTTTAAGCATCTTTGCCTTTAATTCTTGTGTAGTGTCTGCTGAGCTTTCTGTATGTCTTGTTCCCATCACTCCTCCCTCCCCTCTGTCATGATGTTCATCAGTTCTTCTAGGTAGTTATACAGTTTCTTAGAAAGGATGTTCCAATGGTCTGTTATAAATGAGATCATTCTGTTTAATGTCATAGCTTAGCCTTCCTCTCAGTTTCATAAAATAGCTTAGGTTGTGTAACCTTGTGGGTAATCTTGACAGTTTCCTGAATGGCCACTCACTGTGGATTGGTGGAAACTCAAGAGAGATGAAGTAATTTACACTGCACACACATCCTAATCTCTGCAGGCAACTAGTGGGAAGGTTTATTCTGTTTTGAGGCCTATAGATCCTGCAGCTAAGAGGTGTAATCCCACCTCCATGCATGAGAAAACCCCCCGCCCAGAGGCCTGAAGGATGTGAAAGTTCACAGAACAAGTAAGGGACATTTATTCAGAGCAGTATTGTGTACAGCACTGTCTGCTGCAAGTCAGACTGCCAAGCTCCATGTCAGGTTTGGGTCGGGTATTGTCTCCACTCACCTGCCAGGCCAGGGAAGCAAAGCCTGCAACAAACAGTCTGCATGCATTTCTGGGCACATTCAGTCTGTCTCCACTCAAGATGATTAATGATACCAGAAGTCCACTAAAATTGTCTTTCTAAAGGTTGAAGCTTTTTCATATCACCCCCTCTCCCTTTTAGGAGCAATATGGCAGATGCTAAGATTTTGTATATATGTATGTATGTATGCATGCATGCATGTATATCTGTATGCATGTATGTGTATATATATTTTTTTCCCTGTCAGTTCATCTCCCATCACTTCAGTGGCTCTGGAGTTACTGCAAAAGCCTGTGTACCACCAAGCAGTTCTAGCTTTGCTCTTTGTATTCTTCCTGTGCAGATAGGCAGATGGGACACAGTCTTTATGAAAAGATTTGGCTGGTAATTTGGGAGAAGGTGCTGGTCAGACTATTGTACCTACATTTACTCCTCTGGCTCTTAATAGTGCTCACTAGCTCCTTCAAGTGTGAACTTAATGACAAGTTTACTGTGTTGGGAGTGACTGATGGGGGTCACCCACCTCCACCCTTTTCTACTTGGCAATGAAGAAAGAGTGACAGCATTCTAGACCACATGGCAACTTACCTGCAGAGAACATCAGAAGAGAAGTGGCGCTGATAGAGAGTCCACAAAGGGGCTGCCTGTCATCTGTGGTTTTTAGGGATGAAAAGAATCACACTTAACTAGTTGAACCCTCTGCTCAGCCATATAGGAATTCTCTCGTGACTCCACTCCCATTTGTCCCTAATACCTATCACTGGTACTTAGCATTCTGCAGCTCTCTCCCTCCCTCCCTCCCTCACCCCCCCCTCTCTCTGGTGTGTGTGTGTGTGTGTGTGTGTGTGTGTGTGTGTGTGTGTGTGTGTGTGTGTGTGTTGCCTTTCCTGACAGGAACTCAGCAGTTTTCTTCTGGTTTTTGACCCAGTTTCCCCACAAATACAGTGTTGTTTGCCTCCCGGCACAGTTGACAAGGACGGCGGCTGTGTAGTTGTGCTCCACCTGCTGACATCCCATGTGTCTTCAATAGAGTTATCAGGTCACACCACTTCCAACAGTTGAAACAGGTATCAAGAAGTCATGAGCAGTGGCATCTATAAGAAAGAAACACTTTTGTAAATGTTTGGGTAGTTCATGGATATCAAAATTAATACTAAAAGATGTTGATATATATACTGTCAGTCTCCATGTCTGAGTAGTATTCTGTTGTATAAATGAGGAGACAGGCTCAGAGCAATTAAGTCAGTTATTCAAGAAAACAGCCTTCGTCCTAGGGCAGGATGGGGCTTTCAGAAAAAGGGCCCTGGCAGCCAAGACCAGTCAGGTGATGAAGATGGGTTTGGCACTAATCTTCCAGATGAAGAGGAAAGACCTGAGGCAACCACTGGGACCTGGAAGTGAAAGAATGGGGTGCAGGCAGAACTGAGAACAGCTCTATTTATGGAACTTGGGGTTTGGGGGAGTGGGCAATGATTCATCCAGGGTAGGCTGCAGGCGGTGCAGACTGAAGTTACCACAAAGGCCTCTGAGATGCCATCAAGCTGTCATTACTGAAGTCTGCCTGCCCTGCAGTATGCTTCACTGGACTTTATGGTCCTTTCCTTTGTATGAGTTCCCAAGCCCCAGAGTTTCAGGTATGCAGGCACTAAAGTTGCTGCAAGAGTGCACCTTGCTGATTAGAACACTTTCTAAGCACTCAGTGTTTGGTTCTCGACATCTTCCACGTGGGCAGGTTTCATTGCTTTTTCGTGAATGGGTGAACAGAGTAGCCCAAGCTCGTAGGCTGTTACATAGTGCACTAGTACAGCCCTGTGGGCAGCTTCCCAAGTCCCCTGTGTGTGTACCTCTATGAGGCTGATGCGTCAACATAACATTTTTTTTTTGTGCTGGAGCACAGAGAGTGAAGGCTGGTGTAAAGGACAGCAAGGCCATCTCTTGTCATGGAGGTGGTAGGTCTTGCCCCAAAGACAGACCTGGACTAGGCCAAAGCTTGTTCCAAAGTTTCCTTTCAGTAGTCTGTGAGCATTTAGAAGTCTCAGCACCCCTTGGGTCTCTTGTTCCCAGGCTTCTAAACTACTCTTAGCAAGTTGATCATACTACATAGGACCCTCCCATGAACTGTGCTCTACAGTGCTGGCACTGAGCAAGCAGGTACTCAGTGTTGATTTGCTCACAAATAACTTAATTTTTAGTAGCCTGGCACCTTGATTTGACCTCATCTGTTCCACTGGGCACTTACATGGGATATGATATTTGGATTTTCAATTTGGTTTTGCGGCCTTCAAACATCTTCCTTTGGGTATACAGCCAGGTAAGTCCTGTCGTCTGAAAATCCTAAAGACTGACTGTCACTATTGAAAAACAGAAGTGTGTCTGTGCAAGACCACTTGTAGAAACAAGAGCAGTGGCATGTATGTGCCCTATCCTTTCCTGCACGCTAGGGTAGGAATCACACATGCATCCATCATTGGGGAGGGACAAGGCAAGGAGAGGCCCAATTTTACAAAACAGAGAAGTTTATGATCCCCTTAAAAAGAAATGAGGCTGCAGGTGAAGTACCCAGAGTCTTTGTTTGAAAAACAACATAAACTTAGTGTGATTCACTCGGAAAAAGAACAAAGTCATCACAGACCCTCATAAATCTCAAGAGTAGGGTGAGCAAGTGTGGATTTGAACATCTCACACATTGTTATTGTTTCGATAAAACAACACAACTTCATGGCACAGTCATAACTAATTTTTTTTTAACGCAGACACGAAGTTTAATTTACCGGATGGGTTAAGTGGAGACTCTGGGCCGGTCGTCAGGCCTTCTGCTCCTTACACCACTGACGCTCTCAGTACTCCAACCGTTTCTCATTAAAAAACAAACCCCGAAGAGATTTCCTGGTCCCGAGTGTGCCTCATGCCCGAATCTCGTGACCCTCGGTCACTCGGGACCGGTCTCCCCGCCCCGCCGCTCCTTCACTGCGGGGACGAGCCCAGATCCCATGCACGTGGCGGGCGCGGGGCCCCTTCCGGTGCCCTAGGGGAACACGGCTGATGAAACGCTCCCGGCTGGGCTCGGGAGACGCGGCCACAGGGAGGCTCGACGGAGGAGTCGGGCTGGGGCGGCGCGCGAGGCGGGCGCGCGGGGGCGGCGGCGCCGGGACTCCTCGGCGCAGAAGGGCCGCAGAGGCTCCGACCCGCGTCCCCGGGTGGCGGTGAGTGTGCGCGGGCCGTGCGCGCGCCCGTGCGCCCGCGCTCGGGGGTTGGGGCCGCGGGGCCTGCGTGCGCGTCCCGCCGCTAAGGCTCGGGTGACCTCTTCCCGCCCCCACGCGTCAGGCGTGGGAGCTGCGGGTAGGGAGGGTGATTTCTGGGGTGAGGGAGCCCTAAGGCTGGGGCGAGACCGGGGGAGCCAGCTGCCCAAGGCCAAGGCCAGGTACGAAAGGAGACGCAGGTTCGCACTAAGCTGGCTTTCTGTTCTGGCTCCCTCTGGGTTTTGCTCCCTGACCTTGGATAGCCTGCTTTCTCTTCCGGGGCTTACTGTCCACATCATTGAAATGGGGCCTTAGACCCCTGTCTAGCCAGGCTTTTCTGTCCTGAACTTTTGGGACTATCACCCCTCTGATTTGTTGGACTTGCAGAATAATGAACTAAGCTGAGTTTGAAGAAGGAAGCCGCTTTCTGTTTCCTTTCAGGGTAGCCTGCCCGGCAGAAGCTTAGTTGTAGGTGAGGCTGGCTCGGTGCAGAGATGGGACCTCTGGGGCTTGAGTCTGCACAGCCTGCGACTGGAAAATCTGGTTGAAGTGTGTACTCCTAAGGGACTGTCAGGAGTCTCAGCGCTTGCTCCTTCTTTGCTCTGCTTAGCCTTTGTGGGGCTCCCTTACTTGTGCTGAAGACTGGAGCAGGGCTGAGGGGATGGTAAATGGTCAGCATCTTCCTTCATCCTCGTGGCCCTGTAGTCTCTGGGTTGGATGGGGATCTGCAGTGGGAACCCTGGACCCATCCCGACCTCTGGTCTGAACGCATTCATATTTGGCATGGCTCCTTTCCAGTCTCCACTTCGGTGAAGCACCTAGGCAGACCGGGAGTCTCTCCTCCCAAGTTGCCCCACTTTGCTGCCTGCTTTCCTCCTCATCTCTCTGGCAATTGTCTCTGCCTGTGCCTTTCCCAGTGGATGGTGATCCCTGAAGGGAGGACTGAACAGAGGCTTCATGTTGCTTTTCTGGTTTTACAGTCGGGGGGGCTGGCCCTAGAAGTTTCTCAAGGAATGCTTGTAGAATAGGTTGATGACTGCCACCATCTGTCAGTAACCACTCTTTTCCAAGTGCAGATCTTGTGAATATGGAACTCAGGGTAATCCTAAATTACTCTCCTTGGCCTCACTCCAGGAAATGGAGGCAGAGAAAAGTCCAGTAAGTTGCTCAAGGCCACCTAACTGGGAAGTGGTTGGACTGGGAAGGTTGCTTTTAGCCATCCATCACATGTAGCCTTGGGTGGATGACTGGTGTCTGCTGATTGGGTCTCTGTGGGCAGCTGAGGGGGGCTGATGTGGGTGCCGTAATTCTGCCCCCAACACAATGCTTCATTGTGGGATTTTGCAACCAGTGAATCCTGTGCAGTCCCAGGCTTCAGCAATTCCAGTCTGTGTCAGCTCCTCCTGCCTTTTCAACACTCTAGTGTTGTGAGGCAGAAGTGTGGCTGTGAGTCCTCTCTGCCTGGAGCACAGATGTCAAGGTTGTCCCTGCCTTGTGGCTTGGTAGTTGATCAGAGGAAACCGAGAGGTGTCAGTGCTGGGCACAACCTTGTGGCTGTTTTGTGGCTTTTGTACCTCTTGGGGGTATAAGAAGGAAAACAGGCTGGTAAGGTTACCTGGTAAGTACCCAGTGTGTTTGAGACTGTTGCTGTAGGCCAGGTTGAGGATAAGCAAAGAAGAGGCTGTGTCTTCCTATGGAGGAGTATTGCAGTATGACTGGGATTTATTTCTGGGTTATGCCTGGGAAACGTGGTTTCTTTGGATCTACTCAAAGGTGGTTTCTCGAATAAGCTGAGAGGAAGCCAGACCAGGTTTAAGGTATGAGGGAATGGTACTGTGGCCTGAGACTCTGGTGCCACATGTTGGAATCCTTCTCTGGCCCTACAGCTAATGGCCACTCGAGCTTGGGAGGAATGTCTTTTGACTGTGGAACAGGAGAACCATGTTGAGAGGGAAGGAGCCTGGGCTGTGGGCAGAGTTCTGAACACTATGCTCATACTTGCAGTTATGTTCCTAGAGCAGCTCAGTGAGGCAGGCCTCCCTGCCCCCATTGTACAGATGCTCACAGTAGAGTTCAGGCACAGGGTTGGGGTGGTGTGGTGTGATTGGTGTTGAAGGTAAATGTCACAGAGCACATGAATGGCTATGCCAGATTCCTGCCCAGGCTTTCTGGCTCCAAAGATTTCAGTATTTTCCTAACATTTTGATTTTGGCCTTGTTAACATCTTTTATCTGTTCTTTGTTGGGGAAGAGGCTTCCAAGGTATCTAGACTCACCCTTCTAATTCTGTGACCCTTTAATACAGTTCCTCACTGGTGACCCCCAACCGTAAAATTATTTTGTTGCTACTTCGTAACTGTGATTTTGCTACTGGTATGAGTTGCAATGCAAATGTCTGCTTTCAATGGTCTTTGGGGGACATGGCCCACAGGTTGGAATTTATTTTAGAGTTGAAAGTTGGGCTGGTTTCAGGTACATTGGCCTGCATGGTTGCTCAGGCCTCCTTGTACTGGGTTCTCTTTCCCTACAGTTTGGTTTGTTTTTCTGCCACCGTCTTAATTCCTTCCGTTTTTGTGTGAGTGTGGGTGCGCATGTGCTGCAACATGACTGCAGAGGTCAAGGCACAACTTTTGGAGTAGGTTGTTGCCTTCTACCTTATGATGGGGCAGGGTCTGTCTTCTGTTTTCTTTTTTAGATTTATTTATTATCACTGTGGGCTTATTTACTTATATTTGTAATTTTTTAAATGGAATAAAATATATATTCATTTACTATTATAATAAATTGTACACTTATTTATTACTTTATATGTTTTGTCTGTATGTATGTCTGTATTACGTGTGTGTCTGGTGCCATCAGAGGTAGAATAGGGTGTTGGATGTCCTGGAACTGGATTTTGGATCTGTGAGCCACCATGTGGGTTCTGGGAACTGAACCTAGTCCTCTGTAAGTACATCAATTGCTCTTAACTCTGGGCTATTTATCCAGCCCCAGGCTCTCTCTTCTTGTTGCCTGGTCCACGACCTTCAGCCTTCATCTTCTGCATCTGCCTCCCATCTCACCATAGGACTACTGCGATTGTAGACATGCCTGTCACATTGTCTGGCTTTTTAAATGGGCATCTGGGTTAGAACTCAGGTCTTCAAGCTTGTGGGACAAATGCTTTGCCTGTGGGTCATCTCCCTGACCTCAGATCCTTCTGTTCGGAACAGGAGTCCCCACATTTTCACTTTGCAGGGTACCCCATACCTGCGTGCACTCTTGTTAGCATTGAGATAGACAGTGAAGAGGACACCAGGGCTGTTTCTCCCTACAGAGGTCAGTGGCTGTTTGTGTCATCTGCAAGCTTCGAAGCTTCGTACTTTCCCCAGTGTCATCTTCCTTAGTAGCAAGTGAATGTTCCTGAGCACTGTCCATCAGCCATTCGGATTGATGTGCTACTCTTGTGTATTTGAGTGGAATATCATTTTCCCTAGGGACACATGGCACAGGTTGCAGCTAGGTGGGGCGGAAGTCACTAAGGGGCCCTTCAGGGGATCCTCCCACTTGCTGGTGAGGGGTGGCTCAAATGTAATACCTGCTGTGCCCTCTGGGTCACTGTGCTGGCCCTGTCTCCATGACCCTTTGGGGCTAACAGCAAAGCCACAGCTTACTGTCCATATAGTCTTTTCTCTAATGGAAGTTTAGCTGCCAATGTGTCTGTGTTGCCTTTGGCCACCTGGAAACCCCAAAGACCAAGGAGCTTGCCTCAGTCCGGCAACAGTCTACAAGCTTAGCCCACACCAGGAGAAATCGTCTTTCTTTTTATGGGGCGGAGTTTTCCTGATAGCCTACACCTGTCAAGAAACTCACATGCTGCCCAGGCTTTAGTAAACTTTCCATCTGTTATCTTGCCCCTGCTACCACTGGTGCTGGGATTATCAGCAGGTGTCATGAACCTGGACTGAGGTGTTTTTTGTGTGAATCGGGTCTCATTGTGTCGCCCTGTCTGGCTTAGAGACTCACTGTAAGTCAGTAGGTAAACTCGCATAAATCTGTCTGCCTCCGTCTCTGTGCCCGGCCTGAAGGTTCAAGAAGTTCATGGGTATGTCTCTATCCCCCATTGCCTTCCTGTATTGTCTAATGATTCTTTGTAGTGGGCCTTGGGGGAGGTCTGCTAGATTTGCAAAAACCTATCTGAAGCTCAGGGGGTTAAGTCACGTATCGTGTTTACACAAACTGGTCGGAGCAGTGGGACCACACAGTGTTGATCCCTGAACATGGACCTTGCCCAACCGTCTGGCGAGTTCCTCCACTTCATGACTGTCGGAGGACTCTGCCTGTAATCTGTGTTTCCTGTTCCCTGGTTTCGTTTTGTACATTTTGCAGTGTCTTGTAGGAACTAATATAGCAGGCCTCCCCATAGCCTGCCTCAGGCTTGCTTGCCTGGGCATCTCAGGAAGAAATGAGTGGAGCCTGATGGCTGAGCTGGAGAAGACCCATGGCTAGCAAGGAATTCTGGCTAGGCTGGGGGATTTTTGGTTCCTTCTTCCTCCAGAAAGAATTTCCTCAGCAGGATCGAAAAGTACCCAGTTAGCTTCCTGAGGCTGACCCTACCTGGCCTTCGCCAACTCATTTGGAAGGCCAGCAGCTGCATTCTTTCTTGTACTGTTTTTATAGGCAAGTGGAGGTGGACACTTGCTGCTGAACACATCCCCAGAAACAGGAAGTAGAAGCCAGAACAGCTATCTGTCTGCCATGGCCTGTGAACCTCACAGACCCTGGTGGGGCAGCTGGTCCCCTGCCCACCTCTGTCCTGGGCTGCAGCACCTTCACCTCGAGAGCCCTCCTGGCTGGCGGGGCAGGGCCAAGACATGATCTGCTCACACCACTTGATCCCTTCTCACTATGTCCCGTTTTGTACTGAACTCGCATTGTAACTGGGTCTCTGCTTGGTATGGAGGTGACTCTGGGATTCAGCCCCAGGCCACTTCCCCATCGTTTCTTCCCTGTGCTCACTATCCCGGCCTCCTGTCACCACCTCAAGCTTGAACATCACTTTCTAGCATGTTTCCTTTTGCAATGTAGTCCTGCTGATAGTCAGACCTCCCACTAGACATGTTGTAAAGAATCCATCTCTCACCAGGCCCACAGCCCAGGCACCTCCTGCTGCCCAGTTTTCTGTTCTTTTCAGGGCACTCTGTCTCAGGACTGTGCATGATACTCTTCCTACCAGGCTTTTTTGGTGCTTGGTTTCCCATTCATCCTTCAGGCCTCTGTTCATCCTTCTTTCCTGGCAAATTATTTGTTGGCTTAGGTTTAAGTTGGGATTTTAATGAATCCTCCCTAAAGAATTTATTTAGTATACCAATTATCTATGTGGTAAGTATTGAGTGTCCAGCCTCTCTGCAGAATGGAAGTTCAGGGAGGGAGTAGGACTCTGTTTCACTCTTCCTGTGTCTGTAGAGCCAGCAGGAGCTCTGCTTCCATGAGAGACAGGGAGTCAGTATTGTGTGCTGAATGACCAGCAAGGATGGCCGGTAGCGGAGATTGTCGCAAGGAGAAACAGCACTGTAAACTGTGGGTGTTCTATTCGGGAATGTGGGGCTTACATAGAGGGCCAGTGCTCAAAAATGGAAAAAGGCAGGTAACTGTGTTATTAAGAAAGCAATTTAAATAGTATTATACATGCTTTGAAAGGGACAGGGGAGACATATTTTTTTCCTTTGAGAATTGAGAAGCATCACCCTGCTGAATTTTAGCAAGTCACTTCTTGCTTCTTGCATCTCTCTCTCTCTCTCTCAGACTAGCTTAGGCCTAGAAACAAATGAAACTTGCTGTTCTCATTTTTAGCCAACAGATGAAGATCATGTTGCCAAGAATCCAAAGAACTCCTAGTGAAGGCAAACAAGGGCCGGTAAAGGTCTTTGCAGTGTTTGGGCAAATGCTTGTGGGCCAGGGGTGTTGTCGTCTAAAGGTGCCAGGCTCTCCTGGGGAGGTTCATCCTGTGTGGCAAGGAGGGCACCAGTGGAAGACCTCACTGAATGATGGCTATGTTTTGGGCACTACACTCTTCTCTTGTTTGTTCCACCCCCTGCCCTCAAATCAACTGTGTAAACTCTTCTGTTTTCTAGACATTTGGCATCTGTTTCCATGTGAACAGCATCCACCTGTAGGACTCTTGGAGCAAGTGTATAGTGAGGGCTCTAATTCTAGAACAGGGATCTTATTAGCTGCCCTTGTCTCTTTCTGCCTACCCATTTCCATTTGAGTTGTCTTCAGTTTAATCTTATACTTTTGTCAAAGTATGGGGTGGGGATACAAGCCATATAGTGTTATACTTATCAGGACTTTGAGTTCTGAACGACTTGCTTCAAATTATACCTCACTGGAGCTAATGGCTTGTACCCACTTGAAGTGCTATCCAGGCTGTCATCTGAATGGTTCACAGTCTCCTGTAGTGGCTGCGACCATTGGTAGGTAGGGAAACAGTTTCTTCCTAGAATTTACCTTATTAGTAATAGGCTAAGTCACAGTTTGATCCCCCAAACTTTTTCTGTGAACCACTCTTCTTTCAAAAAGAGAGGAGAGGGCAAAATAGAAAGTTCTTTTGGACAAGGACCTAGAGTTTAGAATTCTATGATGGAATCTTTTAAGATTGGAGGTGCTTTTCCTTACTGACCTAGGATAGAGAAAATAATACTATCAAGGTTGAGGATTAGTCTTATCATATTCATTTATGTGTCAAATATGTATGCAAGGCACTAAGCCAGCTCAGGCAACCCCATGATGAACAGACCAGTATGGAAGTATGGCCTAAAGGAAGGGCTTAATTAAAACAATTGCACACACACACATACCTATTCTTGTGTTCGGATGAAGGCTTTTGGGGGAGCAGGTGTGATGGAGGGCTTTAAACGGATGCAGAGGATGTTGACATTTAACACTGAGGCTGAAAGCTGCCATGGCATCCCTGCAATTCTGCTGTCAGAAGCCCGACTCTGGCCTCCCTGAACTCTGAGTGCAAGGCTGTCTTCCTATCTGGAATGGTAACAAGGCTCTGTATGCCCCTTCCCTTCTCCTTCCCAGTGGTACAGACTACCCACAGAGCTCAGCTTGTGACTCCTCCTCCTGTAGTTAACTCTAGCAATGGTGTGATATCTGCTTTTTGCCTCCTTTTAAAGACCATTGCCATTCATCAGCCCACTGGGTACCCTACGAGCTGCTGTCCTGCTTAAGGGTAGCTGATCTGTGCCCTTCATTCCATACACAGTGCTCATTCCTCTTTGCCTGGCAGCATTGTCTGGAGATCCAGGTGTGGCCATCTGGGGGCTGATGTTTTACAGCTGACAATTATTTAGATCTGATATTTGGCTCTTTGCAAGATTTAAATTCTTCAACTGGACTTCCTGTTCAGGGCTTGACCAAGCTGCATCTCGTCAGGCCCCTAATAGAGTTAGTTGTTCAGCCTCTGTTTATATATACTGTGGCAGGGGCACTCACACCTACCCATTCTTTGTGGGATGCCTTTCTGTCTTGAGAAGTTATGAATTATACAGTTAACCAATGTGAGCTTTAGTTTTGCCTCTGGGAGATTCCCCAATCCAAGCTACATCCTTAGGGACTGGGTGTAGCCACCATGGCCTTGTGCGAGAAGGTGCTCCCAGCCTGAGGTGCGATGCGTGCGCCCAGTTCTGAACTTCCCAGAAGCAGCTCCTGCTTGGCCACACCAATTTTTGATCTGCTTGCAGAGTTGCACAATGGCCAGGTCCTCACAGTCCTCCAGGATCGGCAATACCTTTTTTTATTTCCTTGACCTGGGAGCTGTAGAAAGAGCAACTGCAGGCCTGGGGCATTCAGGTGAGTACTGGCTGATTGAAGCTGTGTTTATTGACAAAGGATCTGTCACTGAGCATGGAGCTGGCTGATCCACCTAGATTGGCTGCCAGGGAGTTATTTAACATGGGTGCTAGGAATCCAAACTTAAGTCTTCATGCTTATGTAGCCACTTCACCCACTGATCCATCTCCCCAAGCCCCAAACCTTTCCTAAACCATTGACCAGATTAATGGGAGTTTGTGTGTGTATTATTGTACAGCATTCTCAGGTGAAATATATTTCCATTGGAAAAAGTTGTATTTATGATGACGTTTGTCTACCATGTATATGTGGGTGGGTGGGTACATGTACATGTGTGCTAGGGTGCATTTGTGAAGTCAGGACTAGTGTGGGGTCTCTTCTTTCCCTTTGCCTTTCTCTGGATTCTGAGGGATGAACTTGGAGTGCAAGAGCTTACATCATTTACTGGCATGGCTCTTTTACCCCATGAGATGTCCCCTGTTGAGATATAATCTTAGTGGCTAGTTCCTTTGGTGACTCTGTTTCTGTAGGAATGGTGCTATGCAGATACTCTGGTTTGGACAGAGAACCTGCACCCTCAGTGCTTGGGACTGTGTATGGAATATCAGATGGTAGCATTGATAGGCTGGCTCTGAGATGCTCAGTGCTCACTGTTGACCTCACTCTGCTGGGGACGCTTGAGACCATCTCACTGAGCACACACCCACCCCTACAGTGCACTCCACCCCTCCTCTGTTGAAGAGAAGCCAGGCTTCAGGGAAGGTTTCATTGGTCCAAGTTACCCAGCACCTGGGTGACATGACTCTGCGTGAGGTTTGACCCGGGGCCTTGTCTTGCCCAAGGCTGCCTATGCTTGTTGGAAGGTGCTGAGACTCAGCTGTGTGGTTCCTCTGCAGGATGCCCTGATTCTCAGGTCCACAGTTAAACTGCACCCTGGATTCCCAGTCTGTGCTCTGGCCTCCCCTTCTGCCCTCTAAGATACCTCATTGCATTACCCTCCTCCCATGAGGTACGCTTACTAGCGGGAAAGGTGGGAGTGGCTGTCCTGTAACTGATACCCTTTGCTTCGGTAACATGGGTCCCTGCAGAGCAATACAAGCACTTGGCTGAGAGTGCCCTCTTGGAACCTCAAGTGAGGAGATACATCATCTACAACTCCAGGCCCATGCAGCTGGCCTTTGCTGTTGTAAGTAGTAGTTTAGGCCCACACTGCTTCCCACTAGCCTCAGGGTTAGGCAGGCATATAAGAGGAGGAGCAATCCGAGTTGCCCTTTGCAAGCCTAGTATCAAAAAAGATGGATTTGGTGTGGAAGGATCAGTAGGGGTTGGGGTTGGGTGTGGCCACAGACTTCAGCTCAGTGTTTACCCTTGGTCAAGACTTTTCTCTCTGGGTTGGTTTCCTTTTGTTCCTGAAAATTATATTTCCTTTATACCTAGTGTGCATACATACAAATACATGCAAGTACCTTCCTGTATTGCATATGCTTGCAAACATATACCTGTGACTACATATCCACACACAGAATGTATGTGCATCCTAGCCAGCAGTGCGTGAACCTAGGCTATCTGAATCCTGAGGCTGAACCTTATTCCTGGCTTCTGGCTTCTGTGTGTTGTATGGCCCACTTAACCCTCCTAGGGACTAGCATTTTAACAATTCCCTAACAAGTACTGGACTATGAAATGGTACCCTGTCAGTCCCTAGAACAGCCTTGTAGGTAAGCATGATTATTCCCAGTTCACAGGTGGGAAATGAATCTTAGAGAGTACCATAGCTGTCCTAAACCATACCACAAGGCCAGATTGCTGTGGAGTTTAGACACAGAGTACCTTCCAAGTGCCCTGCCCTTTTGTGTTTTCATTTGAATTGGGGTCAGGAGGATTTAGGAGTGAGGGGTCAAACTTGAGTGGTCTCAAACTTTACCCCAAGTCAGGTTTGACTACCTATTTCAATAGGTCAACTAAAAGAACCAAATTAAAAGTGGAGTCATCAAGGAGATCTATCCATGTGGCCACGTTGGAAAGAGTGACAAAGAGATCCAGCAAACACTCCAGAGGTCCTGAGGGGACAGCAAAGTTGAAGTAGATAGCCAAGGCCACACATATCTGAGCAGTCCAGTCCCGATGCTGGCCCCCTCTCACCTCCTGGCTCATTGTTATCTGGGTCTCAGTCTCATCCAGCGGAGTGGTTTGAGCAGTTGTAATAAACTTTGTGTAATATCTCTTTCTGGGAGACTAGTCACCCTGTGGCTGGTGCTATTTCCCAGCATGGATTCCTAGCAGAATTCCCATTTCTTTAGGGTCATAGTTTCAATAACCTGGTAATCAGTTAGAAACCAAAGTGTCTCTCTTAAATATCTTCATTTCTGCCAGGCCAGATTAGAACCTGTTATCAAGATCTACTTAATAAGCAGGAGTAGGAGCTCAGGTTCTAGGGTTGGCATGCATTCTTCCTGGCCCCTGAGAGGCAGTTTTGACCTTGAAGGGTGCCCATGAGTGGAGCTGCTGCTCCCACACAGTGCCATACCTTCCTCTGTCTTCTACAGGTATTCTACGTGGTGGTGTGGGCCCAACATCTACTCCACCAGCCAGATGTTTGCCCTGGGCAACCGGTAGGCAGGCGTGCTGCTTGCCACTCTTACTGCTGTCAGCCTCACCCTGACCCTTGTGCTGGTCTTTGAGAGACTGCCGAGAAAATTAGGCTGGCTCTGGGGCCTTTTCTGTTCCCTCCATAGGGCTTGGGACTCTGATACTTTAATTCTCTGCCTCAGGTAGCTCCTTCAACCCTACCCTCTTGGCTGCACAATCATACTAACAGAAATAGGTTCACATGTGAAGCTAAATCTCTCTCTATTCCTCCCTCCCCCCACCCCTGCCCTCACTCTTTCAACAGTTTCTCCACCATGTGGGCCCGCACTTAGAATTTGCTATGTGGACTAGGCTGGTCTGCCTCTGCCTTGTGGTGCTGGAATTACAGGCATGTGGCCCCTCATGTTGCTCTTGTTTTGTTTGTTCTTTGGGGTGGGGTCTTCTTGTGCCAAGCTTAGGTTGGCCCCAAACTCATAGAATCCTTCTCCTAAGGGCAAGGACTACAGGCTGTGCCTCCTGTGCTCTTCACTCCCCTCCCTCTTTTCCCTTTCTGCCTTGCTCCCCCAAGGTTACTCTGTCTCCCTTTAGTGCTTTTCAGTTCACTATCTGTGGCCTGTGGCTTTGGCTGCTCACTGGGGCAGTTGCGTGTGGTGTACAAAGCCACTTGCCTCTTGCCATGGAGCAAAAGCTCTTTGTTCTCTCTTCTTTCTTTGTGTTCTTACCGCGGCTACAGACTGTTGTTTTTTTGTTCCACAAGCCAGCTGTTCAGGAGCAGTTCCCAGTGCCAGCGTTCCTGCAGCACTCTAGTTAGCTGGGCTTGCACATACACCTCTCCCTGACCTGCACAATAGCTTGTGTTGTCAGGGAGGAAAATCCCTGCCCACCTCAGTGTGCCAGGGCGGAGGGGGGTTGGGGTGGGGTGCCATTGTTCCTCTGTGGGTGATTCAGTGCTCCTAATGTCCTGGCCTCACTTAACTTCTTTAGCAACCTGAGAGCAGAGGTGGGCTCAGAGAGTTAGGGAACTTGTCTTGGATCTCATAAGTGGAGAGCCAGGGTTAAAGCCAAGCTATGATCCCTGATCATCTGTAGAGAGGATGTGCTCTGCAGCTCGCTGTGTCCCTCCCTGGGTTGGTGTCCATGTGTGCCTGTGCCTGTGCCCCCTTTTCTTGGATGGTAGGTTGTCAGACCTTTCATGGGAAATACCTTGTGACCTCTGGACAGAGGCCTTTACAGACAGGGAAGCAAGGGTCCCTCAGGCTCCCTGCTGCTAGTGACAAGGCTTAACTCAGGTTTGACTGCTTAGTCCAGGTCACCTTCTTAGCTTCTAGAGTGCTAGCATCCAGCGCTGCTGTCCCGAATATAGACTTCTTTCCTTACAATCTCACGGTTAGGGTGTCCCTGGGCCAGAGATTGGCTTTGGGGGGCTCCCTGGAGTACGTCTGCTTCTTGACCTCTTCCAGCCCCACTTTAAGGACCCCATGGTTATGTTGCTTCCTTGGGTTTGCTGAGCCCCCTCCCTGGTGTGAGGTCAGCTGAGCAGCTTCTGCTCTAGTCCACTGTGCTGTGTGCGCTGCATTCTCAGGTTCTGGGAAGGGGCTCGATGTCTTTTAGGCTATTATTCTGCCTAGCTCAGGATGCTGTCTTTGGTTACTTGGAGGAAGCACCTGTCCCCCTGTCTGGAATCCCTGGCTACTGCTTGCTCTCCCAAATCCTTAGCAAGTGCTCCACTTCTCGTGACTTGGCTTCATGTTGACAATTTCCATTTCAGCCTGTGTTCACAGGGACAAATTGGGACTCTTGGCCTAATCATTCTGAAAGGATCCTTTATTGGGCTTTGCTTCGAGTCAGACAGGATAACATTACCCTAGGGCTCTGCTCAGGCCTTTATAATCCTTATGCTCTGTCTATAAACAGAGTCTCCTGCTCCTACTAGGAGATCTTCTTTCGAAGAGAGAAAACAAGCCATCAACCTAAAGAGGAAGAGGTGAAGAGGAGAGCTGGCAGGTGTCCTACTCACGCAGTCCCTTTTGGTGCAGTGTGACTCACGCAGTCCAGTGTTGCCTGCTGGATGCAAGGCCCCCCTCCCTGCCCCATCTACTTTTAGCAGCTATACTGCAAAGCTGGGGAGCACCAGGTGGGGTGCTAGACACAGGTCACAGAGAAGGATCTGGCTCCTGCTTGCAGGTGCAGCCAGGGCCCTGTGTGAAGATCTCCCAGAAGGATTCTCTGGGCTCTTTGGTCACTTGAGAAACCCTAACAAGGATCCTATATTACTAAGTCTGATATCCATTCTCTGTGTTCATTCTGTGTACTCTGTGCTGAGAGCTTGATGTCCTGTACCTAACAGTGTTGTCAGGACACAGAATTCTCCTGCTGATTTGGTAGCCCTACAACCTGGGCGAGCCAAGTCCAATGCCATGGACCTCAATTTCCTCATCAGAAAATGGCACAGCAGCTCTGGCTCTGTCATAGGGTGCTCATGAGAATTAACAGACCTATTTTATGTGGAAAACACTTACAATAGTACTTAGTATAAAATAACTGCTCAGTAAGTAATAATTGTTGTTGGTGACTTTGTTTGCTAGTGAAGAAGGCTGACAGAAGAACTACCTTGGCCACATAGCTCTCCTTAAACTTCCTCTGATCTCAGTTCATGGCTCTCCAGCCCCTAGAGTTTCTTGTTTTTTTGTTTGAGACAGGGTCTCTCCATAGTCCTGAGTGTCCCTAGAACTCTTGTAGACCAGGCTGGCCTCAACCTCCCACAGAAGCTACACCTTCCTCTGTCTTACCTTGTCTTGGATTAAAGGTACACGGCTAGCCCCAGTCATTTCTTATCAGGACCCTGCAGACCTCTCCACCCTAGTTGCTGACCCTTAGGATTAGTACCCTCTCTGCATCACTTGGCATCTGTAACAGCCTCAAGATTCCATTCCCCTTCTCCATTTCTCCCCTCATGTGATGAGTGATTAGCCTTTCTCAAGAACAGAGAGTGGTGCACTAGCCAAGACTCTACCTCATGTCCAACCCCAGGTACAGCACACAGGCAGAAGCCCCTAGAGATGCCCCTTGTAGCCAGCGAAATTATGGCATTTCAGTCCATGTTACCTATCACCTTGACACTCCTGGCCAGCAGGTGTGGGATGTCCACCACTGAGTGGTCCACCTGCAGTGGCTCATTTTTGTCATTATTAAGGAGCATAAGTCAGGGGGATTTCCATCTCTGGTTTAGGATGAGGACTTGAGAGTAAATGACCTGCCCAGGGATGACACAGGCAGTGGGTCCAGAGTCAGGGATTTGAACTCTCAGTGAGTTTCCCAACAGGTGATCAAGACTGACCAGAACTCTGGTTAAAGACAGTGAAAGCATTTTCTGGCCTTACCCTATAGCCAACTTCTACTCTGGTTGTGTGTGCACAGTGGAGTTAAGATGACATGCTGGTACATTCTAGATAGTTTATTTATTTATTTATTGGTTTTGTTTTCCTTTTACTTCTTCTGTACTGCAAGGAGACCAGGGGATGAGTCATTGGCATGTAGAATTTTTTCATGGGCCAATCCTCCAAAGTGACATGAGCTTGTGCTGGTCACCTTAACCCTCTTCCACTGAGTGCCCAGCATTGTCTGTCTCTGTGGGACCCTGCAAAGAGCCCCTGCACATTTCCGTTTTTCTGGGGAAGCTCCTGCTTTGCAGAGCCCTTGTCTTCCGCTTCTACTAAAGACTCTGAGGTCTCTTTCTCCAGGCTATTGCCTTGGGTTCTGTCACTCCCTCTCTCTTCCCCTCTCTAGTCTCCTTGGTTTCTGCCAGCTGCAGATTTGACATTGACGGGTATGATGGGTAGGAGACAAAACTGCCGCCTCTGAGGGCCAGGTACTGTGCTGGGAGCTTTAGAAGTGAGCTTATTAGCAGGAGGGCGTGCCTGCTAGCTGTGAAGGTGGGCCTGTTGGTACAATGTGGGCCCGCTAGCAGAAGTGGGCCTGTTAGCAGAAGTGGGCCTTTAGCATAAGTGGGCCTGTTAGCATCTGGCTTGGTGGAACACATCTCACTCCTGACTTGCTGGAGACTGAGGCCTGGGGATCTTAAATTTGGTTCCTGTTTCAAAAAAGAAAGGAGGAAACAGTAGCTGTGTTGTTAATAGAGCTGGTTCTTGGTTCTTTCCACACCAAATAGACCATCTGTCCCTGGCATTCCTAAGATCCACTACATTATAAATTCATCTACCCTTGGGCTAAAGACTTCCTTAACAGCTCTCAGTGAGCTCTCTACTCACTCCTAGGAGGCAGGGTGTGGTTTCTTTTCTTTCTTTTCTTTTTTTTTCCTTAATCTTCAGTCTAAAACAGACAGACTCAGTGGAGGGACATGGGCAGTATGGCAGGAGCCAGGTTTTAGCCCAAGTTGTCTCATGCGAATTCACCCTAGGGGAAAATAGGGTATCTTGAGTGTGTAGCTTCTGGGAGAGAGACAACTGTGATTCAGGG